>NC_042971.1:60418150-60428150 GCF_901001165.1 Salmo trutta
CCCATCAGGTATACTGCTACCATTCAGTTATACGCTACCCATCAGTTACACTGCTACCCATCAGTTATACTGCTACCCATCAGTTATACTGCTACCCATCAGTTATACTGCTACCCATCAGTTATACTGCTACCCATCAGTTATACTGCTACCCATCAGTTATACTGCTACCCATCAGTTACACTGCTACCCATCAGTTACACTGCTACCCATCAGTTATACTGCTACCCATCAGTTACACTGCTACCCATCAGTTAGTGGCTCATCTCAGCCTGAGTCATCAAGCAGATACATGACAGGGGAGGAGACACCTTGGTGGGTCTATAGAAATATGAGTTTACCTGTCAAATTACCATCATCAGAGGGGATGTACCCATTTAGAGATTAGAATTATATGCGCGGGCCTCTGACACTAGAAGAACACTTGGTACTGATGTGGCTACTGCTGGACAGAGCGCATGAGGTGTTTTTTATTTTTTATTTTATTTCACCTTTATTTAACCAGGTAGGCCAGTTGAGAACAAGTTCTCATTTACAACTGCGACTTGGCCGAGTGTGAGAGGATACTCCTTCAAATTAGTGGATTCAGCTATTTCAGCCACACCGTTGCTGACAGGTGTATGAAATCGAGCACACAGCCATGCAATCTCCATAGACAAACACTGGCAGTAGAATGGCCTTACTAAAGAGCTCAGTGACTTTCAAAGTGGCACTGTCATAGGATGCCACCTTTCCAACAAGTCAGTTTCATTAAATGTCTACCCTGCTAGAGCTGCCCCGGTCCACTGTAAGTGCTGTTATTGTGGAAACGTCTAGGAGCAACAGCGGCTCAGCCACGAAGTGGTAGGCCACACCCGCTTACGGAACGGGACTGCGTAGCGCGTAGCACATAAAAATCATCTGTCCTCAATTGCAACACTCACTACCGAGTTCCAAACTGCCTCTGGAAGCAACATCAGCACAAGAACAGTTTGTCGGGAGTTTCATGAAATGGGTTTGAGCAGCCGTACACAAGCCTAAGATCACCATACGCAATGCAAAATGTTGGCTGGAGTGGTGTAAAGCTCACCGTCATTGAAACATTGGAAACGCGTTCACTGGAGTGATGAATTACACTTTACCTTCGGCCAGTCCGACGGACGAATCTGGGATTGGCAGATGCCAGGAAAACGCTGCCTGCCCAAATGCGTACTACCAACTGTAAAGTTTGGTGGAGGAGGAATAATGGTCTGAGGCTGTTTTTCATGGTTCGGGCTAGCCCCTTTGTTCCAGTGAAGGGAAATCTTCACTATAGCATGCAATTACATTCTAGACAATTTTGTGGTTCCAACTTTTTGGCAACAGTTTGGGGAAGGCCCTCTCCTGTTTCAGCATGACAATTCCCTCGTGCACAAAGCGAGGTCCATACAGAAATGGTTTATTGTGATCGGTGTGGAAGAACTTGACTGGCCTGCACAGAGCCCTGACCTCAACCTCATCGAACAACTTTGGTATAAATTTGACTACGAGCCAGGCCTAATCGCCCAACATCTGTGCCCTACCTCTCTAATGCTCTTGTGGCCGAATGGAAGTCCCCGCAGCAATGTTCCACCATCTAGTCGAAAGCCTTCCCAGAACAGTTGAAGCTGTTATAGCAGCAAAGAGGGGACCAACTCCATATTAATGCCAATGATTTTGGAATGAGATGTTAGACGAGCAGGTGTCCACATACTTTTGATCATGTGGTGTGTATATACACACACACACAGGCATGGACAGACACACACAGAGAAGCAGCAGTAACCACAAACTCAAGCCTGACTGAAGCCTGACATTCCAGTCAGTCCCTGCAGCATGGCGGGCATAGCATTGCACAGAGAGCCCCACACACACACACACACACACACACACACACACACACACACACACACACACACACACTACACAGCCCCATGGATTTTCACTCACTGATCGAACCAAAATGAGAAATTCCATCATATCTGCAGATGAATGTGTCCTTATGTAGGGCAGTAGTCTGTGAGATGAACACAACATGACCCCTTAAACAGACCCCAGGAGAGGAGAGGAGAGGAGTGGAGAGGAGAGGAGGGGAGGGGAGAGGAGAGGAGAGGAGAGGAGAGGAGAGGGGAGAGGAGAGGAGAGGAGAGGAGAGGAGAGGAGAGGAGAGGAGAGGAGGGGAGGAGAGGGGAGGAGATTAAGGTTTGGCTTTGCCATATCTGTTTATCAGGGGAACAGGAGGAAGAGGGTGAGGCATGAGGGGAGGAGGGGAAGAAGAGGAGGAGGAAGAACCGAAAGGAGAAGGTGGAGTGGAGGAAAGCTAAGGAGATGGGTGCGAGGGAGAAAGAAGGGTTAAAGAAGGAGAGCAGGGACATCAGCCTCTCCTCATCCACTGTGAATAGGAGAGGGTCAACACATTATTGAGACCAGGGGAATGAGGTTCAGAGTTCAAAGCCCTGACAGGAAATACAATCGTGAGAAAAATGTCTGTGCTTAACTAGTCTTCATTGAGTTCCTTATGGCGTTGTACAGTATAGTTACTGTACACTGTGGTGAATGTTGACACTGGGGAAGGGGTGGATTAGTATGAGTGTGGATATCAGGAAGTTGTTGTTGGGTCCATAGCCAGACTGGACCCAGATTGATGCCAGTGGTCACTCTGTCATAAGTCAGTGTGTGAGTCCAGTCATACTAAAATATGAAAATGTTTCATATCACAGTATGTCAGAGTACAGAGGGGAATACAGTCTATAGACATGGTGTGGAGGGGTATACAGTCTATATATTAAGACATGGTGTGGAGGGGTATACAGTCTATATATTAGACATGGTGTGGAGGGGGTATACAGTCTATAGACATGGTGTGGAGGGGTATACAGTCTATATATTAGACATGGTGTGGAGGGGGATACAGTCTATATATTAGACATGGTGTGGAGGGGTATACAGTCTATAGACATGGTGTGGAGGGGTATACAGTCTATATATTAGACATGGTGTGGAGGGGTATACAGTCTATATATTAGACATGGTGTGGAGGGGGTATACAGTCTATATATTAGACATGGTGTGGAGGGGTATACAGTCTATATATTAGACATGGTGTGGAGGGGGTATACAGTCTATATATTAGACATGGTGTGGAGGGGGATACAGTCTATAGACATGGTGTGGAGGGGTATACAGTCTATATATTAGACATGGTGTGGAGGGGGGTACAGTCTATATATTAGACATGGTGTGGAGGGGGGTACAGTCTATATATTAGACATGGTGTGGAGGGGTATACAGTCTATAGACATGGTGTGGAGGGGTATACAGTCTATATATTAGACATGGTGTGGAGGGGTATACAGTCTATATATTAGACATGGTGTGGAGGGGGGGTACAGTCTATATATTAGACATGGTGTGGAGGGGTATACAGTCTATAGACATGGTGTGGAGGGGTATACAGTCTATATATTAGACATGGTGTGGAGGGGGGTACAGTCTATATATTAGACATGGTGTGGAGGGGGGTACAGTCTATAGACATGGTGTGGAGGGGTATACAGTCTATATATTAGACATGGTGTGGAGGGGTATACAGTCTATAGACATGGTGTGGAGGGGGATACAGTCTATATATTAAGACATGGTGTGGAGGGGGATACAGTCTATAGACATGGTGTGGAGGGGGTATACAGTCTATATATTAGACATGGTGTGGAGGGGGATACAGTCTATAGACATGGTGTGGAGGGGTATACAGTCTATATATTAAGACATGGTGTGGAGGGGGATACAGTCTATAGACATGGTGTGGAGGGGTATACAGTCTATAGACATGGTGTGGAGGGGGTATACAGTCTATAGACATGGTGTGGAGGGGGATACAGTCTATAGACATGGTGTGGAGGGGGATACAGTCTATAGACATGGTGTGGAGGGGTATACAGTCTATATATTAGACATGGTGTGGAGGGGTATACAGTCTATAGACATGGTGTGGAGGGGTATACAGTCTATATATTAAGACATGGTGTGGAGGGGGATACAGTCTATATATTAAGACATGGTGTGGAGGGGGATACAGTCTATAGACATGGTGTGGAGGGGGATACAGTCTATAGACATGGTGTGGAGGGGGTATACAGTCTATATATTAATACATGGTGTGGAGGGGGGATACAGTCTATATATTAATACATGGTGTGGAGGGGGGTACAGTCTATATATTAAGACATGGTGTGGAGGGGGATACAGTCTATATATTAATACATGGTGTGGAGGGGGGATACAGTCTATAGACATGGTGTGGAGGGGTATACAGTCTATAGACATGGTGTGGAGGGGTATACAGTCTATATATTAGACATGGTGTGGAGGGGGGTACAGTCTATATATTAAGACATGGTGTGGAGGGGGATACAGTCTATATATTAAGACATGGTGTGGAGGGGGATACAGTCTATAGACATGGTGTGGAGGGGGTATACAGTCTATAGACATGGTGTGGAGGGGGATACAGTCTATAGACATGGTGTGGAGGGGGATACAGTCTATAGACATGGTGTGGAGGGGGAAACAGTCTATAGACATGGTGTGGAGGGGGATACAGTCTATATATTAGACATGGTGTGGAGGGGTATACAGTCTATATATTAGACATGGTGTGGAGGGGGATACAGTCTATAGACATGGTGTGGAGGGGGATACAGTCTATAGACATGGTGTGGAGGGGGATACAGTCTATATATTCAGACATGGTGTGGAGGGGGATACAGTCTATATATTCAGACATGGTGTGGAGGGGTATACAGTCTATAGACATGGTGTGGAGGGGGATACAGTCTATAGACATGGTGTGGAGGGGGATACAGTCTATATATTAGACATGGTGTGGAGGGGGATACAGTCTATAGACATGGTGTGGCGGGGGGTACAGTCTATATATTAGACATGGTGTGGGGGGGGGGGATACAGTCTATATATTAGGCATGGTGTGGAGGTGTATACAGTCTATATATTAGACATGGTGTGGAGGGGGATACAGTCTATAGACATGGTGTGGAGGGGGGTACAGTCTATATATTAGACATGGTGTGGGGGGGGGATACAGTCTATATATTAGACATGGTGTGGAGGGGGGTACAGTCTATAGACATGGTGTGGAGGGGGTATACAGTCTATAGACATGGTGTGGAGGGGTATACAGTCTATATATTAATACATGGTGTGGAGGGGTGATACAGTCTATAGACATGGTGTGGAGGGGAATACAGTCTATATATTAGACATGGTGTGGAGGGGGATACAGTCTATATATTAGACATGGTGTGGAGGGGGTATTCAGTCTATAGACATGGTGTGGAGGGGTATACAGTCTATATATTAGACATGGTGTGGAGGGGGGTACAGTCTATATATTAGACATGGTGTGGAGGGGTATACAGTCTATATATTAGACATGGTGTGGAGGGGGGTACAGTCTATATATTAGACATGGTGTGGAGGGGGGTACAGTCTATAGACATGGTGTGGAGGGGGATACAGTCTATAGACATGGTGTGGAGGGGTATACAGTCTATATATTAGACATGGTGTGAAGGGGTATACAGTCTATATATTAGACATGGTGTGGAGGGGGGTACAGTCTATATATTAGACATGGTGTGGAGGGGGGTACAGTCTATATATTAGACATGGTGTGGAGGGGTATACAGTCTATATATTAGACATGGTGTGGAGTGGGGTACAGTCTATATATTAGACATGGTGTGGAGGGGTATACAGTCTATATATCAGACATGGTGTGGAGGGGGGTACAGTCTATATATTAGACATGGTGTGGAGGGGGGTACAGTCTATAGACATGGTGTGGAGGGGGTATACAGTCTATAGACATGGTGTGGAGGGGTATACAGTCTATATATTAATACATGGTGTGGAGGGGGGATACAGTCTATAGACATGGTGTGGAGGGGGATACAGTCTATAGACATGGTGTGGAGGGGGATACAGTCTATAGACATGGTGTGGAGGGGTATACAGTCTATATATTAGACATGGTGTGGAGGGGGATACAGTCTATATATTAGACATGGTGTGGAGGGGGATACAGTCTATATATTAGACATGGTGTGGAGGGGGATACAGTCTATATATTAGACATGGTGTGGAGGGGGTATTCAGTCTATAGACATGGTGTGGAGGGGTATACAGTCTATATATTAGACATGGTGTGGAGGGGGGTACAGTCTATATATTAGACATGGTGTGGAAGGGTATACAGTCTATATATTAGACATGGTGTGGAGGGGGGTACAGTCTATATATTAGACATGGTGTGGAGGGGGGTACAGTCTATAGACATGGTGTGGAGGGGGATACAGTCTATAGACATGGTGTGGAGGGGTATACAGTCTATATATTAGACATGGTGTGAAGGGGTATACAGTCTATAGACATGGTGTGGAGGGGTATACAGTCTATATATTAGACATGGTGTGGAGGGGGGTACAGTCTATATATTAGACATGGTGTGGAGGGGGGTACAGTCTATATATTAGACATGGTGTGGAGGGGTATACAGTCTATATATTAGACATGGTGTGGAGTGGGGTACAGTCTATATATTAGACATGGTGTGGAGGGGTATACAGTCTATATATTAGACATGGTGTGGAGGGGGGTACAGTCTATATATTAGACATGGTGTGGAGGGGTATACAGTCTATATATTAGACATGGTGTGGAGGGGGTATACAGTCTATATATTAGACATGGTGTGGAGGGGGTATACAGTCTATAGACATGGTGTGGAGGGGTATACAGTCTATATATTAGACATGGTGTGGAGGGGGATACAGTCTATATATTAGACATGGTGTGGAGGGGGGATACAGTCTATATATTAGACATGGTGTGGAGGGGTATACAGTCTATAGACATGGTGTGGAGGGGTATACAGTCTATATATTAGACATGGTGTGGAGGGGGGTACAGTCTATATATTAGACATGGTGTGGAGGGGTATACAGTCTATAGACATGGTGTGGAGGGGTATACAGTCAATGGACATGGTGTGGAGGGGTAAACAGTCTATAGACATGGTGTGGAGGGGGATACAGTCTATATATTAGACATGGTGTGGAGGGGTATACAGTCTATATATTAGACATGGTGTGGAGGGGGTATACAGTCTATATATTAGACATGGTGTGGAGGGGGATACAGTCTATAGACATGGTGTGGAGGGGGATACAGTCTATAGACATGGTGTGGAGGGGGATACAGTCTATATATTAGACATGGTGTGGAGGGGTATACAGTCTATATATTAGACATGGTGTGGAGGGGTATACATTCTATATATTAGACATGGTGTGGAGGGGGTATACAGTCTATATATTAGACATGGTGTGGAGGGGGGTACAGTCTATATATTAAGACATGGTGTGGAGGGGTATACAGTCTATATATTAAGACATGGTGTGGAGGGGTATACAGTCTATATATTAGACATGGTGTGGAGGGGGGTACAGTCTATAGACATGGTGTGGAGGGGTATACATTCTATATATTAGACATGGTGTGGAGGGGGTATACAGTCTATATATTAGACATGGTGTGGAGGGGTATACAGTCTATATATTAGACATGGTGTGGAGGGGTATACAGTCTATAGACATGGTGTGGAGGGGGATACAGTCTATATATTAGACATGGTGTGGAGGGGTATACAGTCTATATATTAGACATGGTGTGGAGGGGTATACAGTCTATAGACATGGTGTGGAGGGGTATACAGTCTATAGACATGGTGTGGAGGGGGATACAGTCTATATATTAGACATGGTGTGGAGGGGTATACAGTCTATATATTAGACATGGTGTGGAGGGGGATACAGTCTATAGACATGGTGTGGAGGGGGATACAGTCTATAGACATGGTGTGGAGGGGGATACAGTCTATAGACATGGTGTGGAGGGGGATACAGTCTATATATTCAGACATGGTGTGGAGGGGGATACAGTCTATAGACATGGTGTGGAGGGGGATACAGTCTATAGACATGGTGTGGAGGGGGATACAGTCTATATATTCAGACATGGTGTGGAGGGGGATACAGTCTATAGACATGGTGTGGAGGGGTATACAGTCTATAGACATGGTGTGGAGGGGGATACAGTCTATAGACATGGTGTGGAGGGGTATACAGTCTATATATTAGACATGGTGTGGAGGGGGGTACAGTCTATATATTAAGACATGGTGTGGAGGGGGATACAGTCTATATATTAAGACATGGTGTGGAGGGGGATACAGTCTATATACATGGTGTGGAGGGGGATACAGTCTATAGACATGGTGTGGAGGGGGATACAGTCTATATATTCAGACATGGTGTGGAGGGGTATACAGTCTATATATTCAGACATGGTGTGGAGGGGGATACAGTCCATATATTCAGACATGGTGTGGAGGGGTATACAGTCTATAGACATGGTGTGGAGGGGGGATACAGTCTATATATTAAGACATGGTGTGGAGGGGGGTACAGTCTATATATTAGACATGGTGTGGAGGGGGATACAGTCTATAGACATGGTGTGGAGGGGGATACAGTCTATAGACATGGTGTGGAGGGGTATACAGTCTATATATTAGACATGGTGTGGAGGGGTATACAGTCTATAGACATGGTGTGGAGGGGGTATACAGTCTATATATTAGACATGGTGTGGAGGGGTATACAGTCTATATATTAAGACATGGTGTGGAGGGGGATACAGTCTATAGACATGGTGTGGAGGGGGTATACAGTCTATATATTAGACATGGTGTGGAGGGGGATACAGTCTATAGACATGGTGTGGAGGGGGATACAGTCTATATATTAGATATGGTGTGGAGGGGGATACAGTCTATAGACATGGTGTGGAGGGGTATACAGTCTATATATTAAGACATGGTGTGGAGGGGGATACAGTCTATATATTAGACATGGTGTGGAGGGGTATACAGTCTATAGACATGGTGTGGAGGGGGATACAGTCTATAGACATGGTGTGGAGGGGGTATACAGTCTATAGACATGGTGTGGAGGGGGATACAGTCTATAGACATGGTGTAGAGGGGTATACAGTCTATAGACATGGTGTGGAGGGGGATACAGTCTATAGACATGGTGTGGAGGGGGTATACAGTCTATAGACATGGTGTGGAGGGGGATACAGTCTATATATTCAGACATGGTGTGGAGGGGGATACAGTCTATAGACATGGTGTGGAGGGGGATACAGTCTATAGACATGGTGTGGAGGGGGATACAGTCTATATATTCAGACATGGTGTGGAGGGGTATACAGTCTATATATTAGACATGGTGTGGAGGGGGATACAGTCTATATAGAACAACAGCAGAATCACATCATATCTGTAAAAGGATTCCTTATATCCGCTTCATGTTTTGTTTCCTTGCCACGATATTAACAAGTATGGTGATACTGGTATCGTCCCAGCCCTAGTAACGAATACATTGGAATCCGCTAATTAACTTCCTCATAGGGCAGTAAAACAGGAAAAGCTTTATATGAAAAAATAACACAATTGATTGATTTGATTCATTGACAAGGGACAGGTGAAACAGTCTCTCAATCTGAAATCTTTTTAAACATGACTGAAACTTGGTACTGAGACGTGAAGCCTCAAGCTGCCAACCCGATCCAGAGCCTCTGGGTGGTGACGTCACAGACAGGAGCTTCCAAAGACAGCTACGGAGGACACGTTCATGTCGCTGGGACGGACCGGTGCTGGCCTGTGTGTGCGTGTGTGACCATTATCCTCAGTGGTGCCCTCTCCCTGACCCCTAACAAGGGTTATGTCCCAAACGGTACCCTATTCCCTACATAGTGCAGTAGTTTTGACCATAGTCCAATGGACCCTGGTCAAAAGAAGTGAACTAGCATAGCCAAGCACACATTTCCTCAGGAAGACCCGCTCCTCCTCACACCC
>NC_042971.1:60430650-60435650 GCF_901001165.1 Salmo trutta
AGTTATGATCCTCGGTGGTACCTTATAGCTGTAGTCAGTTATGATCCTCAGTGGTACCATATAGCTGTAGTCAGTCATGATCCTCAGTGGTACCATATAGCTGTAGTCAGTTATGATCCTCGGTGGTACCATATAGCTGTAGTCAGTTATGATCCTCAGTGGTACCATATAGCTATAGTCAGTTATGATCCTCAGTGGTACCTTATAGCTGTAGTCAGTTATGATCCTCAGTGGTACCATATAGCTGTAGTCAGTTATGATCTTCAGTGGTACCATATAGCTGTAGTCAGTTATGATCCTCGGTGGTACCATATAGCTGTAGTCAGTTATGATCCTCGGTGGTACCTTATAGCTGTAGTCAGTTATGATCCTCGGTGGTACCTTATAGCTGTAGTCAGTTATGATCCTCGGTGGTACCGTATAGCTGTAGTCAGTTATGATCCTCGGTGGTACCTTATAGCTGTAGTCAGTTATGATCCTCGGTGGTACCGTATAGCTGTAGTCAGTTATGATCCTCGGTGGTACCATATAGCTATAGTCAGTTATGATCCTCAGTGGTACCATATAGCTATAGTCAGTTATGATCCTCAGTGGTACCGTATAGCTGTAGTCAGTTATGATCCTCGGTGGTACCATATAGCTGTAGTCAGTTATGATCCTCGGTGGTACCATATAGCTGTAGTCAGTTCACTTTCAACATAATGGAATATATGGAATTCACTGAGCTTTAGTTATGTTAATTAGTTATCACTCACTGAATAGATCCATCATTTCATTGATTTGAGAGATCAAGATAGTGAATATGACGCTCAGGTTCTTAGTTGATCTATCATGAACTGTCTGAGGCATTATTGATCCATGAGTCTTCGATGGAGACTTCGGTAAGAAGGGAAAGGAATGGAAAGTTATTTCAGTTAGAGCTAAAGTCCATCTAATTTTGTCTCACATAATTGAAGGCTCTGCAAACTTGTAAAACAGTTGTTAACTTTGTTATTTTTAGTTAAAGAAGTGAATTAACGTAAAAAGGCCATCTTGTAGGCATGCAATTAGCGATATGTAATATGCGGGTACCGTTACTTTGGTATTCATTAGGTTTGGAGCAAGAGGATGATTGAATAGGATCAAGGTCTTGTTGCAAAGTTAACCTTTGGAATTTTCATTTGGAGTTGGAACCAAATTATAGTTAAAATTCTAACGTTAAAGTTCCATGGACATAAAAACAGTACCTGATTAGAATGCAGATCCATTCTCGTGTTCCAGAAGAGGATGTTGTCAATAGAAGGGTAATGTCTGTGTGCATCCCAAATTGCACCCTATTCCCTATACTGTATAATGCACTACTTTGATCAGAGCCCTATGGGTCCTAGTCAGAAGTAGTGCACTATATAGGGAATAGGGTGCCATTTGGGATGCACCTCAGTCTTTGTTCAGGTGCATTAGCATTGCTCTTGCATGCTTCTGCTGTCAATGTGATTATCATCAGACCTACTCAGGCATTAGCCAGTGAGGCTCTCTAGTGTCTCCAGCCAGCTGTTTTAGTGCCTAGTATTTGTCATGGTCATTTGGGCCCTGCATCACCCGAGAGAGACTGGTGGACGTGCATTAGCACTCTGAGTCTAGCGCTGGCCTGGAGCCTTAGAGATGGATAGAGGGAGAACTTTCCAAGGGAGCTTGTTCATGGAAAGTGAATAGTGCATTTTAAAGGCTTCTACTAACGCGATTAATGACAAAGATAGACTGATGAAGACTTTTCATGACTTGAGAAGTTGTGTTGTTGGGTGTTGTAATGAAGCACTAAAGAACAACTATATTTTGTGTGCAGTCTCCTATTTCCTTATCTGTATTGTTTTGTCCATTACTAGTATTCTCACGTTTAGGATGTGCATATCACCCCTCCTGTTCTTCAAAGATGGGAGGTATGCCATCTTTCCATCTCTTTGACTGGAGTACAGTCTGCCTGATGGGTGTAGCAGCTGTGAGGCTGGCTGACTGGCTGACTGACTGGCTGGCTGACTGACTGACTGACTGGCTGACTGGCTGGCTGACTGGCTGGCTGACTGGCTGGCTGACTGGCTGACTGGCTGGCTGATTGGCTGACTGGCTGGCTGGTCGGGCTGGCTGGCTGACTGGCTGGCTGGCTGGCTGGCTGACTGGCTGGCTCACTGGCTGACTGACTGACTGGTTGGCTGGCTGGCTGGCTGGCTGACTGCTGCTCAGGCCCAGAGACAGACAGATTGTCATGGTAGTGGCTCTGTCTGCTTAGTAAAAAAATCCCTGCCATTCACCAGGGAATCAGAACAGGTTTTCAGTGCAGTTTCAGACCGTAGGTTAAGGAGATCATTTTCACTTTGTTTTGATCTTAGATAGAGCTCAGAAACTGTCAATGAGACTCGATACATCTCTGTTTTAAACAGTATTCTTTTGGAAAACAACCTGAATGGGTCTTGTTTCAAATGCTATCACTGCTGGAGTAGAAAAATAGTTTTTTCTCGCCATCTGAAAAAAAAGCATTTGTTTTGTGTAATTATTGTATTTTTCCACTGCTTCCCAAACGGCTAGCTGGTTTAGTAAGACCAGCCCACCCTCTCTCCTCTTCCCTGCAAATGACAGAGTCAAGTCCGTCAGTCCCAACAAAGAAATGTCAAACATTGAGCCTGCCTGGCTTTTTGTGTGCTTTGAGGTCCATCACATTCCAATAGGGAGAGCAAACACTGTGTGTAAGCAATGAAACCAATAGTTTCCTGTCCTGTAGCTGGCTAGCTACTCTATGTCTGTGAGACCAACCCAACAATGTCAATACTATGGGCAATATTATCTTCCCACTCTTCTCAGCTGCCGGAGAGGGTTGTGTGAGAGGGTGCTCAAATTCAAGGAATGAGACAGAGGTCATAGACAGAAACAGTGGCTCTCAGGTCCCAGTGTGAAGTCAAATATGTGTATTTCATGACAAGGTGTCATCTCATTGTAAAATCAGTCTGCTGTAGCACAAGGTTCATAAGGTCATAAGATAATAGGGTCATAAGGTGACCATTTTGTCACTCAGCACTCTCCGTTTGGTGCAACGACAGAGTAACACAGACGACAGACAGTCACAGGAAAGTCTGTCTGGAAGTCTCCTTAATGTTATTATTCCTAATCTTTATTCGGGGACATATTCTGACTTAGATAACTTGGAAATTGGACGGTAGTTATCTTTCGTTTCCAAAGTTTTAGAATCCCTAATCATCTCTCAGCTAAGAACTTTTAAACGTGTCATTCTATTCTTAATGTGCACCTGTCTGGTTTTAGACCTGGACATAAGACTGTTTCAGGTGGTACGTTGGTTCAAGATGATGTGGTACCAGGACAGGACAGAGCATCTCTTCACTGATGGACAGTGTCAGGACAGAGCATCTCTTCACTGATGGACAGTGACAGGCCAGAACATCTCTTTAACACTGATGGACAGTGACAGGCCAGAACATCTCTTCAACACTGATGGACAGTGACAGGCCAGAACATCTCTTCAACACTGATGGACAGTGACAGGCCAGAACATCTCTTCAACACTGATGGACAGTGACAGGCCAGAACATCTCTTTAACACTGATGGACAGTGACAGGCCAGAACATCTCTTCAACACTGATGGACAGTGACAGGCCAGAACATCTCTTTAACACTGATGGACAGTGACAGGCCAGAACATCTCTTCAACACTGATGGACAGTGACAGGCCAGAACATCTCTTCAACACTGATGGACAGTGACAGGCCAGAACATCTCTTTAACACTGATGGACAGTGACAGGCCAGAACATCTCTTCAACACTGATGGACAGTGACAGGCCAGAACATCTCTTCAACACAACACTGATGGACAGTGACAGGCCAGAACATCTCTTTAACACTGATGGACAGTGACAGGCCAGAACATCTCTTCAACACTGATGGACAGTGACAGGCCAGAACATCTCTTCAACACAACACTGATGGACAGTGACAGGCCAGAACATCTCTTTAACACTGATGGACAGTGACAGGCCAGAACATCTCTTCAACACTGATGGACAGTGACAGGCCAGAACATCTCTTCAACACAACACTGATGGACAGTGACAGGCCAGAACATCTCTTTAACACTGATGGACAGTGACAGGCCAGAACATCTCTTCAACACTGATGGACAGTGACAGACACAAAGAGAATGGTAATGTCCCACTTTGAGCCAACAGATGGACAGACGGGGAAACGGACAGATGGGCAGACGGACAGATGGACAGACGGGGAGAATCACCAGTTTGATCTCACAGTGTTGATTATAGGGGAGATGAGCACTGGATTTTAACAGTAAAGCTAGCATTATTTTAGATTCACAAGGACACAGAACGCTGTCCAAGACACAGAATAGTGTGGTATCACACTGACAAGACAAGGTGATATGCTTTTAGAAGGCAGACTTACCCTACAGTGCATCTATCTGATAACGGAAATGAGGCAGAACTAAATTGGATCTTAATCGAAGTAATTTCTCTACTAGATTACCATTGAGTTTGTTCCTTTTCAACAAGAGAGAGCTCTAAGGAACCTGTCACTCACATTCTGTTCGGCAAAACATATGGTTGATGCCAGAAGAGAATGGTTCAGTGGTCAGATCACTGTCTGTCTCTCTAAACGTCAGCCTCTTCTCAGCGCTCACAGACAATACCATAGAAATAGATTCCCAAAACACAAGTTCCTTGGCTGCAGCGTTGCCGTCTGTTGTGTAAATAGTACCTTTGAATTAGGATCATGGTTGACAGTAGGGAAGAATATATTTGGATTAAGTTAATACATTTCATGAATTATTTGAAATTCATAACATTCAATATGAGCCCCCATAAAGTCTAGTATTATTATAATTTCTTTGTTGTTGATTTTCTGCTCTTTCTCTCTGTTTATGATGAGAAACGTCATAAATAATACATAGTGAACCCAATGCTGCCGTGGGTCTTTTATTCATGATCAATAGAGGCTTTTAACAG
>NC_042971.1:60440650-60510650 GCF_901001165.1 Salmo trutta
CTGTTATTAATGGGGAAGTAGTGTGTTGGTAGTGTGGCTGTGACAGGGGATCTTTGTCACCACAGACAGCCCGGCTGCTGCACTTCCACACATGACTGAACAACATCTGGACATCATCTGGGCCCAAAGGGAACAAAAACACACTAGGCTCTCTGCTGATGACAACGTGGCAGAGCAATAAGGAGCTGATGGCAGCATCTTTAACAGAGTCATAGTCTCCAGGTCATCAACACAATGACGTTGCCTAGTCAGTGTCTCGCACTTTGAGCCAACCCACACATTTTTGTGGTTTCATTAAAATCAGCTTGATAGTTTCAAGTTTCAAGTTTTAATGCCAGAGTGGCCTACCATTCAAAAACAATGGAGAAAATGCATCCCATAACATTTTAACATGGAAATAGCTGTTCTATCATTCAGCCTACAATGTGTGGTGTTCAATGTAGGCCGACTGTACATTCAATGAGACTTTGAAAAATAAACATACAGGGCTTGACATGAACCTGTTTATCCACCTGTCCTTCAGACAAGCAGGTGACCAAATTTTTGTTGTGTTGTTTGATGCAAGAAACAACTTTACAAAATAAAATGCATTATTATTCCAATACCATTATTACAGAGAATCAGACAAATTATGTTACTGCACCGAGACCGCTTGTCGTGCGGAAGCATTGAGAATAGTCTATAGCTTGGGTGGTTGGAGTCTTTAACGATTTTCCGGGCCTTTCTACCAAACCGCCTGACATAGATGTCCTGGATGGCAGGGAGCTCGGCCCCAGTGATGTACTGAGCTGTCCGCACCACCCTCTGTAGCGCCATGCAATCAAGGGCGGTGCTATTGCCATACCAGGCAGTGACGCAGCCAGTCAAGATGCTCTCAATGGTAGAGCTGTTTAACTTTTTTAAGATTTGACGGCCCGTTCAAAACTTTTTCAACCTCATGAGAGGGATGAGACAATGTCGCGCCCTCTTCAAGACAGTGTGTGTGTGTGTTTGGACCATTTTAAGTCTTTAGTGATTTGGACACCGAGGAACTTGAAGCTCTCGAAAACAATGTACTGAGCAAATGTCAAATTGGCTTTTTACCAAATTACCTTACGACAGACCACATATTCACCCTGCACACCCTAATTGACAAACAAACAAACCAAAACAAAGGCAAAGTCTTGCTTTGTTGATGCTTTATTGATTTCAAAAAAGCTTTTGACTCAATTTGGCATGAGGGTCTGCTATACAAATTAATGGAAAGGGGTGTTGGGGGAAAAACATACGACATTATAAAATCCATGTACACATGCAACAAGTGTGCGGTTAAAATTGGCAAAAATACACACCTTTCTTTCCACAGGGCCGTGGGGTGAGACAGGGATGCAGCTTAAGACCCACCCTCTTCAACATATATATCAATGAATTGGCGAGGGCACTAGAACAGTCTGCAGCACCCGGCCTCACCCTACTAGAATCTGAAGTCAAATGTCTACTATTAACTCTCTAACTACACCTCCTTCCTCCCACATGGACATTACCTCCCTTCATTCACAACACAGACAAACAGAACTTGTGTCTCTGTGTGTCACACCACAGCAATTATTTGCTTATCTGGAGAAAAAAATCTAAATACTGTACAGGCTGCAGGCTGCAGGCTACAGGCTTACAGGCTTACAGGCTTACAGGCTTACAGGCTGCAGGCTACAGACTACAGGTTTACAGGATTACAGGCTTACAGACTTACAGGCTTGCAGGCTGCAGGCTACAGACTACAGGTTTACAGGATTACAGCCTTACAGACTACAGGTTTACAGGCTTACAGGCTTACAGGCTTACAGGATTACAGACTACAGGTTTACAGGTTTACAGGATACAGGCTACAGGCTACTGGATACAGGCTGCAGGCGGCAGGCTACAGGCTACAGGCTACTGGATACAGGCTTCAGGCTACAGGCTACAGGCTACAGGCTACAGGCTACTGGATACAGGCTACAGGCTACAGGCTACAGGCTACAGGCTTCAGGCTACAGGCTACAGGCTACAGGCTTCAGGCTACAGGCTACAGGCTACAGGCTACAGGCTACAGGCTACTGGATACAGGCTACAGGCTACAGGCTACAGGCTACTGGATACAGGCTACAGGCTACAGGCTACAGGCTACAGGCTACTGGCTACAGGCTACAGGCTACAGGCTACAGGCTACAGGCTACAGGCTACAGGCTACAGGCTACAGGCTACAGGCTACAGGCTACAGGCTACTGGCTACAGGCTACAGGCTACAGGCTACAGGCTACAGGCTACAGGCTACAGGCTACAGGCTACAGGCTACAGGCTAGGACACTGCATGGAAAGTGAATAGAAGAAAACAATAACACGGTAATGTGGTTAGATTTATCAGATCTGACCCTGGAGGCCCTTCCTGCTTTTCAGGGATGTGGTCACACCATTGGTATTTACATATAGGTTAGTCTGTAGTTTGCAGTAATATCTGATATGTGTATATACAGTATATTATATATACATCGCAAGCAACCCATAATGAGACAAAGCAATTAGCCTGTTAAAACGTTTATCTGACTCCATAAAGATAATTAGCAAAATGCAAGAGACTATAGTTGAGTTACACTAATAGAACACTATAGTTGAGTTACAGTAGTATAACACTATAGTTACAGTAATAGAACACTATAGTTGAGTTACAGTAGTATAACACTATAGTTACAGTAATAGAACACTATAGTTGAGTTACAGTAACAGAACACTATAGTTGAGTTACTGTAATAGAACACTATAGTTGAGTTACAGTAACAGAACACTATAGTTGAGTTACAGTAGTATAACACTATAGTTACAGTAATAGAACACTATAGTTGAGTTACAGTAACAGAACACTAGTTGAGTTACTGTAATAGAACACTATAGTTGAGTTACTGTAATAGAACACTATAGTTGAGTTATAGTAACAGAACACTATAGTTGAGTTACAGCAATAGACAATTAATAAATGTCTGAGAATGGAATTCTAAATACAAGTGTATTTAATAACTTTGTAAAATGAATAGATTCACATACAAGGCATAAAGCTTAAGTTACAAGGAAGGAAAGAAAGAAAGAGAGAAAGAGAGAGAGAAAAAGAGAGAAAGCAGTTCAGGAACAAGAAAGAGAAAGAACAATGAATCTAAGACCCTTTTATAAGCATTTGAGTTGTTTTGATTAAAAATCTATAAAGTTAACCTCCAATGAGATATCAGACCTACATGACTTGAGACAATGGGGGTCGGCGAGATCAACACAGAGAATGCTGAATTCCTAAGACAACACAGAGGACATTATTGTACACAGTTGATAGGAAGAGTGACTTCGGGAGGTTAGCCCTACATAATCCACCCTTGAACACATCTGATTCTGCATCAGACAGAAGAGGTTAAAATTGGACGGCCAGCACTGTAGTCACTGTAGACAATCTTGTGACCAATAGTTCATGGTGCTAGCTGAAGGTACATTACATCACAGATTAATCCACATTTCAATTCACATAAAATAGTCTGTTTATCTGATTGATAATAGCAACTTCAGATATAGTCTTATCAAAACAGTCAGATGAATACTAAACATATAAAAGATGACTATCATAAAAAGTATATTTTAAATTCAAATTCTCTAACTCTCCTACCTTTGAGAGAAAATGATATGAGAAAATAAACAAAGAACCAGAATTTGGAAAAAATCAAGGACAATTGTTGAAGTTAAATCAAAAGAACTTTCACATATTAAATGTATTAGCATCTCAGTTTACAGCACCCAACATTAGCATACCAATGGTGAAAGTTCTATGGCCATTTTGTGACAAACAAAGCAATGACTTTTCATAGCACACCCACATCTACACTATACACTCAGCTGGCCATATGCACCACGCGTAGGATAACAAACTATTCTTTGTATCTTACCATGTGCCATTACATTTTATCTAGCACTCTGTATACATCACAGTAAGCACATTCACAAAAGTAACCCTACTGTACTATAGCCATTACAAATGGACATAGAAATGAATGAGTTGCAAAGGAAGCAATGATTAACACATCCTCGTCAAATAATCAACATCCAAAGGTTTAGGAGAATCTAAAGCTCAAAATCTAGTCGAATTGAGACCAAACCTCAAATCTCAACATTTCTTCATTTTATGACCACTTCTGTGACAAGAGTTACAAAACCTAATTGAATAGTTGTTTCTAGAGAGAGAGAGAGAGAGAGAGGAGAGAGAGAGAGAGAGAGAGAGAGAGAGGGAGAGAGAGAAAGAGAGAGAGAAAGAGAGAAAGAGAGAGAGAGAGAGAGAGAGAGAGAGAGAGAGAGAGAGAGAGAGAGAGAGAGAGAGAGAGAAAGAGAGAAAGAGAGAGAGAGAGAGAGAGAGAGAGAGAGAGAGAGAGAGAGAGAGAGAGAAGAATCTAAGACCCTTTTATAAGCATCTGAGTTGTTTTGATTAAAAATCTATAAAAGTCTATAAAAGTTAACCTCCAATGAGATATCAGACCTACATGAGACAATGGGGGTCGGCGAGATCAACACAGAGAATGCTGAATTCCTAAGACAACACAGAGGACATTATTGTACACAGTTGATAGGAAAAGTCACGTTGGGGGCTGCCTTACAAGTCAATTCCTATATCTGCATGATCAGCTGTTCTGTCTACAGCTTCTCTTGACTCGAGGTCATGCCGAAGTAACATTAATTTAGGAGCGTTCTCTGGTAGTAATGCCGTTCAGCTTCACAGATCAATAGATTCTGGCATTATCGGATAACAGAGCAACTTTTAGGGACATTCAGCTCTCCTGTCCTCTATATTAAAGTTGGCTTCAATAACCTTCTGCTCTCTTCTCTGCTGCTAACAGGGCGATCTTCTAGAGCTCTAGTGGGGATCTTCTTGCCTGACCACCACCATGGAAGAGCAGGCGGTGTCCAACAGTAGTCCCCAGCATGGCCTGGGCAGGCAGAACGTCATCAGGTGTGGCTGGCTGAGGAAGCAGGGAGGCTTTGTGAAGACTTGGCACACACGCTGGTTCGTACTTCGAGGGGAACAGCTATACTATTACAAAGACGAGGAGGAGACTAAAGCCCTGGTGAGTTACCGCTGAACCTCATGCTGTAATGCTCTGTGTCGTGCTGTCGTGCTACATGTTTTTTAAATATTTTTTATAATTATTTTTATTTAACTAGGCAAGTCAGTTAAGGACAAATTCTTAATCACAATGACGGCCTACACCGGCCAACGCTGGGCCAATTGGGCGGCGCACAATGTGATACATGTGATACAGCCTGGATTCAAACCAGGGTGTCTGTAGTGACGCCTCTAGCACTGAGATGCAGTGCCTCAGACCACTGCGTCACTCTGGATGACAATATACAGTACAAGTACAGATGTAGAGATATACAGTACAAGTTTAAAGTACAGTGACGATGCAGATAGCCTGTGAAGTGTGACCTGCCGTTCAATATTCACTAACACATACAATGATTTACAAAGGGGTTTATAAGTAGTTTATCAACTGTTGATTATTATGGGGTATTGTGTGTAGATTGATGAGGATTTCTTTTTATTTAATCCATTTTGGAATAAGGTTATAACGTAACGAAATGTGGAAAAAGGGAAGGAGTCTGAATACTTTTCGAATGCACTGTATATGTCTAGAATTATGCTTTCTTAGTGTCAGTATTGCTTTGTAACTTAAGCTTTATGCCTTGTTTGTGATTTCATTCATTTTACAAAGTTATTAAATACAGTTGTATTTAGAATTCCATTCTCTTGGAAACACAGAATCGTCTAGAATGTCAGATGATGAAGCATGATTCATCCCTCCAGAGAATGAGTTTTCACTGCTCCAGAGTCCAATGGCGGTGAGCTTTACACCACTCCAGCCAACGCTTGGCATTGCGTGAGGCTTGTGTACAGCTGCTCAACCATGGAAACCCATTTCATGAAGCTCCCGACAAACAGTTATTGTGCTGACGTTGCTTCCAGTGGGCAGTTTGAAACTCGGTAGTGAGTGTTGCAACCGAGGACAGACCATTTTTACGCGCTTCAGCACTCGGTGAATAACAGCACTTACAGTTGACCAGAGCAGCTCTAGCAGGGCAGAAATTTGACAAACTGACTTGTTGGAAGGTGGCCTCCTATGACGGTGCCACGTTGAAAGTCATTGGGCTCTTCAGTAAGGCCATTCAATTGCTAATGTTTGTCAATGGAGATTGCATGGCTGTGTGCTCGATTTTATACACCTGTCAGCAACGGAAGTGACTCAAATAGCCGAATCCACTACTTTGAAGGGGTGTCCACATACTTTTGTATATTTAGCGTATTTATACTCTTGCATTATTCACTACACTTCATTACCATTGATAAAGTTGATAAGTAACTGGCCTACATAATTATGCCATCCCCTTCCTCTGGTAGAAGTGTGTTCTTTGTGTAACGGATTATGTGTGGGAGAGATGTGTACTGGCAGGAACATGCAGACAGAAGGATGGCGTGCTGATGGCAAGGCCACACGTCCTAACCCCCCCCATACTCGATGCCATGACCTCTAACCCCCCCAGCTCTCATTCCTGACATTCCAGCGGGGCAGATCCCAGACTACATTCCCATAGTATTCCCACTCTATTCTATACCATATCCCCAATGGCCTGCCTCTTCTCTGGCGTAAACATTTGGATGCCTAAGGAGATAATGTGATGAGTGAGCTGCGTGCGTGTGTATACGTGTGCATGCATCTATGACTGTGTAGGAACTTGAATCATGTCTGATGTCACGAACTGGCTCGAAGTTCGTAACAAAAAGGAGACAACGTGCAGATAAAGAATAACAAAATATATTTATTAACTGAAGTAATGTAAATACAATAAACAATGGTGTGTGTAGTGTAGTAGTGTGTATACATGTGATAATGAGGGGTGTTGAAAGGTGCCAACACAAACAAACAAACAAACAAAACAGCCACAACCAAAATCTGTCAGTGTGTCTGCATGGAGAGAGTCTTCTCAATGAATGGGGAAGAGGTGCATTTATCCTGGGACACACCTGAGCCCAGGTGTGTCCCATTTCTCTGACGACCCTCCTGGCTCCGCCCACCGACATCCTATTAAGGAAAACAAGAGCAAAGAGAGACAGAGTGGGAGGGTCGTCACACTGAGGCAACCAGCGTCATGGGGCGGCAGCGTAGCCTAGTGGTTAGAGCATTGGACTAGTAACCAAAAGGTTGCAAGGTCGAATCCCCGAGCCAACAAGGTACAAATCTGTCATTCTGAACAAGGCAGTTAACCCACAGTTCCTAGGCCGTCATTGAAAACAAGACTTTGTTCTTAACTGACCTACCTAGTAAAAAAAATGTTTTTAAATTAAATTGTCTGAGGCAACCAGCATCATGTCTGAGGCAACTAGCCCTTCCTATTATCTTGTTTTCTGTTTTCCTGGGCAACAGAGTCAGGCAGATGCTTGTGGTGCTCCTGTGTCAGACAGCCATTAGGGCTAACGAGCCTAACGAGACATTAGGGCTAACGAGGCTAACGAGACATTAGGGCTAACGAGGCTAACGAGACATCACATTCCATGACTGGGATAATTAATACCCATGTTAATGCAGCCTCTTCATCACCCTGTTGTTGCTGACTGGGATAATTAATACCCATGTTAATGTAGCCTCTTCATCACCCTGTTGTGGTTGCTCTGCCCCTAGACTCATAGTCACAGGAACCCTATTCCCTATATAGTACACTTCTGTTGACCAGAGTCCTATTGGTCCTGGTATATAGTACACTACTGTTGACCAGAATCCTATTGGTCCTGGTATATAGGACACTACTGTTGACCAGAGTCCTATTGGTCCTGGTATATACACTACTGTTGACCAGAGTCCTATTAGTCCTGGTATTTAGTACACTACTGTTGACCAGAGTCCTATTGGTCCTGGTATATAGTACACTACTGTTGACCAGAGTCCTATTGGTCCTGGTATATAGTACACTACTGTTGACCAGAGTCCTATTGGTCCTGGTATATAGCACACTACTGTTGACCAGAGTCCTATTAGTCCTGGTATATAGGACACTACTGTTGACCAGAATCCTATTGGTCCTGGTATATAGTACACTACTGTTGACCAGAGTCCTATTGGTCCTGGTATATAGTACACTACTGTTGACCAGAGTCCTATTGGTCCTGGTTTATAGGACACTACTGTTGACCAGAATCCTATTGGTCCTGGTATATAGTACACTACTGTTGACCAGAGTCCTATTAGTCCTGGTATATACACTACTGTTGACCAGAGTCCTATTGGTCCTGGTATATAGTACACTACTGTTGACCAGAGTCCTATTGGCCCTGGTATATAGTACACTACTGTTGACCAGAGTCCTATTAGTCCTGGTATATAGGACACTACTGTTGACCAGAGTCCTATTGGTCCTGGTATATAGCACACTACTGTTGACCAGAGTCCTATTGGTCCTGGTATATAGTACACTACTGTTGACCAGAGTCCTATTGGTCCTGGTATATAGTACACTACTGTTGACCAGAGTCCTATTGGTCCTGGTATATAGCACACTACTGTTCATTTCAAAGTTTATTTGTCACGTGCACCGAATACAACAGGTGTAGACCTTACAGTGAAATGCTTACTTACAGGCTCTAACCAATAGTGCAAAAAGGTATTAGGTGAACAATAGGTAGGTAAAGAAATAAAACAACAGTAAAAAGACAGGCTATATACAGTAACGAGGCTATACTGTTGACCAGAGTCCTAGGTAAAGTTGTGCACTACATAGGGAATAGGGTGCCTTTTGTAACGCAGCCATAGACTCATAGGTCAGAGGACAATAACAGCTCAGTACCCCCTGAGTGAAAGGCGTGAAGTGATGCATTATGGGAGTCTGACCTGCCTGGTCCGTGTCCACATTAAGGGAGAGCTTTAGGCGACCACTTGGTGTTTTGTCTTCTTTGATTAGAGAAGGTGTGTGTGTGTGTGTTTGGGTGTGTTGGTGTGTGTGTTGGTGTGTGTGTGTGGGTGTGTGTGGGTGTGCGTGTGTGTGTGTTTGTGTGTACTGCTCTCTCTGTCGACCAGGGAGATTAACTGCTGGAACAAACTGCTTGGTGTATTAGCCTGGGTGCCCTAGTTACAGTCACGTTTCCCTTCACTGACAAAAAAACAACGTTGGTTTTGGTGAAAAAGTGTAGAAAATGTATGTTGAGACCATTTGGGTTTTCAAGAAAAGCACTTTTTTGGTCCATTAAAATAACATCAAATTGATCAGAAATACAGTGTAGACATTGTTAATGTTGTAATTGACTATTGTAGCTGGAAACGGCAGATTTTTTTATGGAATATCTACATAGGCATACAGAGGCCCATTATCAGCAACCATCACTCCTGTGTTCCAATGGCACGTTGTGTTAGCTAATCCAAGTTTATAATTTTAAAAGGTTAATTGATCCTTAGAAAACTATTTTGCAATTATGTTAGCACAGCTGAAAACTGTTGTCCTGATTAAAGAAGCAATAAAACTGGCCTTCTTTAGACTAGTTGAGTATCTGGAGCATCAGCATTTGTGGTTTCGATTACAGGCTCAAAATGGCCAGAAACAAAGGCCTTTCTTCTGAAACTCGTCAGTATATTCTTGTTCTGCGAAATGAAGGCTATTCCATGTGAGAAATTGTCAAGATACTGAAGATCTCGTACAATGCTGTGTACTATCTACCTTCACAGAACAGCTCAAACTGGCTCTAACCAGAATAGAAAGAGGAGTGGGAGACCACGGTGCACAACTGAGCAAGAGGACAAGCACATTAGAGTGTCTAGTTTGAGAAACAGATGCCTCACAAGTCCTCAACTGGCAGCTTCATTAAATAGTACCCGGCCTCCCACTCTTCTTTCTATTCTGGTTAGAGCCAGTTTGCGCTGTTCTATTTGCGAGATCTTCAGTTTCTTGGCATAGAATAGCATTCATTTCTCAGAACAAGAATATACTGACAAGTTTCAGAAGAAAGGCCTTTGTTTCTGGCCATTTTGAGCATGTAATCAAACCCACAAGTGCTGATGCTCCAGATACTCAACTAGTCTAAAAAAGGACAGTTTTATTGCTTCTTTTATCAGGACAACAGTTTTCAGCTGTGCTAAAAAAAGGGTTTTCTAAGGATCAATTAACCTTTTAAAATGATAAACTTGGATTAGCTAACACAACGTGCCATTGGAATACAGGAGTGATGGTTGCCGATGATGGGCCTCTGTACACCGATGTAGATATTCCATTTAAAAATCAGCCGTTTCCAGCTACAATAGTCATTTACAACATTAACAATGTCTACACTGTATTTCTGATCAATTTGATGTTATTTTAATGCACAACATTTTTTATTTTCTTTCAAAAACAAAGACATTTCTAAGTGACCCCAAACTTTTGAACGGTTGTGTGGATTCAAGTTTCAAGTTAAGTTAGTCGTATGTATGGGATACAAATGGTATACCGCCCAAGTTGCATGGCATGAATTCATTACTGAGGAAAAATGATAAATAGACACAACAAAACATAATTGACGGTAGAACAAACGACAGCGGGACATTACAAAGAAATCCTGACTCAACTATGACCATTGCCTCAATTGATTCCAGCTTGGATTTTCACTCCTGGAATTCCATTCAAAGCCAGAGCAAAGAGCAAAGAGCAAAGCAATTTTCTCAAAGGAAGGCAGAGAGCAGCAAAGAACAGTGATCCTATAGCTTCCAATCCTTAGGTAACTCTAGATTTGTCCTGGCATGGCTGGAACAGAGTACTGCTCAATGTTTCAGCTCAGATGGTGCGTGTGTGAGAGACAGAGAGAGAGAGTCAGAGAGAGAGAGAGACAGACAGAGAGAGAGAGAGTTCGTATTCAGCTCAGCAGTGAACTGATTAAAGAGAACAACAGCTGTACTATGGGGTAGTGTTCTCATTGTTCTGTTCTGTTCTGTTCTCTTCCTCCTGCCTGCCGCCCACCTCGGTGTTTAGAGCTGTTTGACCCTACTGTTTGGCCCAGGAGAGGTGTTCTGGGCTGGGCTGGGCTGGCTTCCAGGAAACCAACTCTGCTATGGGTCGTGGGTGGATGAGATTTTTAAGGTTACGTTTCGAGGATAAAACATCTACTTCTATGAGTTGGTGGCAATGTTTTCTTCTCTGTTGAAAAGCATCAGAAAGAATATTGACGGATCACCCCAAACCCTGCTGTTTAGCTGTGGGGAGACTTCCACCTTTCCATAACGGAGGTGGCCTGGCTTGTATTCTTAAAGGGTCTCGGAGTAGAATTGCTGATCTAGGATCAGATTCCCCTGATTCGTAGAAGGCAATTTGTTATAATTTAAAAGGTGGCTCCTAGTTAAAGAGAGGGTGATGAAGGGTACAGAGGGTATCGTCAACTCTCTATTAAACCTGTATGTCATCGACTCTTAACAGCGTATCATTACAGAACTTACATTTGTACGTTAAATAGTCTCACGTGGCCAAACCTTCCTAATTAGTTTGTGACAAACCTAGGCTTCTGAGCCGATACTGTAAATAACCTTTATATTTAACCCATATCAAGTGGACAACCTGGTGACATTCAACCCCAACCAGATATCATGAGTAGAAAAAGAGGACTCAAGACAGAATCCCTCAAAACCAGAATACGTTTTCTGTGTGGTCCTCTCTGTTGAACTACTGTGGTCACTGGGGGGTGACACACAACTTCCTGTTGCCAGCATTGTTATGTAAAGACTCTCGTTTCTATGCAGAGATATTACTGTGTTTAGAAGATCAACCCCGCTAATCTCAGCCTGCCTGGGTTTCATAAGAAGAAGCTCATATTGTTAACTGGCTTTGAAGCTGATGCTTAAGAGGGGGAAAAATAAAGTTGAAACATTGTGCTGATAGCAAAGCTTGCGGTGATCAAACGTAGAGATATCTAATGCAAAGATGCTTGCGGTGATCAAATGTAGAGATATCTACTGCATAGATGCTTGTGCAAAACTGAAAGCGCGAACCACTGCTTTTAATCAGGGCAAGGCGACCGGAAACATGACCGAATGCAAACAGCGTAGCTATTCCCTCCGCAAGGCAATCAAACAAGCTAAGCGTCAGTATAGAGACAAAGTAGAGTTGCAATTCAACGGCTCAGACGCGAGAGGTATGTGGCAGGGTCCACAGTCAATCACGGACCACAAAAAAAACTGCCCCGTCGCCGACCACAATGTCTTGCTCCCAGACAAACTAAACAACTTCTTTGCTCACTTTGAGGACAATACAGTGCCACCGACATGGCCCGCTACCAAAACCTGCGGGCTCTCCTTCACTGCAGCCAACGTGAGTAAAACATTTAAACGTGTTAACCCTTGCAAGGCTGCAGGCCCAGACGGCATCCCTAGCCATGTCCTCAGAGCATGCGCAGACCAGCTGGCTGGTGTGTTTACGAACATATTCAATCAATCCTTATCCCAGTCTGCTGTTCCCACATGCTTCAAGAGGGCCACCATTGTTCCTGTTCCCAAGAAAGCTAAGGTAACTGAGCTAAATGACTATCGCCCCATATCACTCACTTCCGTCGTCATGAAGTGCTTTGAGAGACTAGTCAAGGACCATATCACCTCCACCCTACCTGACACCCTAGACCCACTCCAATTTTCTTACCCCAATAGGTCCACAGACGACGCAATCGGAATCACACTGTGCACTGCCTAACCCATCTGGACAAGAGGAATAACTATGTAAGAATGCTGTTCATCGACTACAGCTCAGCATTTAACATCATAGTACCCTCCAAACTCGTCATTAAGCTCGAGACCCTGGGTCTCGACCCCGCCCTGTGCAACTGGGTCCTGGACTTCCTGACGGCCGCCCCCAGGTGGTGAGGGTAGTAAACATCTCCACCCCGCTGATCCTCAACACTGGGGCCCCACAAGGGTGCGTTCTCAGCCCTCTCCTGTACTCCCTGTTCACCCATGACTGCCTGGCCATGCACGCCTCCAACTCAATCATCAAGTTTGCAGATGACACTACAGTGGTAGGCTTGATTACCAACAACAACGAGACGGCCTACAGGGAGTAGGTGAGGCCCTAGGAGTGTGTTGTCAGGAAAATAACCTCACACTCAATGTCAACAAAACAAAGGAGATGATCGTGGACTTCAGGAAACAGCAGAGGGAGCAGCCACCTATCCACATCGACAGGACAGTAGTGGAGAAGGTGGAAAGTTTTATGTTCCTCGGCGTACACATCACGGACAAACTGAAATGGTCCACCCACACAGACAGCGTGGTGAAGAAGGCGCAGCAGCGCCTCTTCAACCTCAGGAGGCTGAAGAAATTCGACTTGTCACCAAAAACACTCACAAACTTTTACAGATGCACAATCGAGAGCATCCTGTCGGGCTGTATCACCGCCTGGTATGGCAACTGCAAAGATGCTTTATCTACTGCAAAGATGCTTGTGGTGATCAAACGTAGAGATATCTACTGCGAAGATGCTTGTGGTGATCAAACGTAGAGATATCTACTGCAAAGATGCTTGTGCTGTATTAAGAGTAATGCTAATTTCTGATGATTAGTTTCTAGCCTCGCTGAAAGGACCCTGATCAAACTATTTATTTTTCGTCAACAGTATATGATTACAGCCAAATAAATATACGATTTTCAACATTACAGTGAAGAGTGAGGCACCTTGATGATGTTACTGTACTGCTGGATGTAACATTTATGAACAAATGTATGGTCATGTACCTAACGTTAGAGCTATGTAGGGTGCATCACTTAAAATCTCATGGTGTATTAAGGAGACGTGACTCAGGACAGTCCTGTAGTTCTGTAGATACATTACGGGTTCCCTGAGTGTCTGTAATGACCACATGCATTACCCTCCTTTCTCTCTCTCTCTCTCTCTCTCTCTCTCTCTCTCTCGTTTGTCTCTCACTTGCTCTCGTTTCTCTCTCTCTCGCTCTCATTTGTCTCTTGTTTGCTCTCGTTTGTCTCTCTCTCTCTCGCTCTCGCTCGCTCAATTTTCTCTCGCTTGCTCTCATTTCTCTCTCTCTCTCTTGTTTATCTCTCATTTGTCTCTCTCTCTCTTGTTTATCTCTCGCTTGCTCTCGTTTCTCTCTCTCTCTCTCTCTCTCTCTCTCTCTCTCTCTCTCTCTCTCTCTCTCTCTCTCTCTCTCTTTCCACAGTATCTGCAGTCACAGGACAAACTGTGCTGCACACAGAAGTGTAACATGGGGAACGGTGAACTACTACTTGTAGAACTACTACTGCAGCAGCAGTAGATTATTGCTTAGCAGTGTGGGAACTATAATGAAGTGTGGAGAAGCAGTGGCTATAGAACCATGTGGAGTTAATGAGTTAGCTACTAAACGTGTCCTCCTATTAAAAACACTTAATAATGTACCAACGCCTTGGCGTCACGATCTGTATTTCATCATGCTTAGTTCTCTCCAGTGAGTCCGATGCCACAACCAATTTACTCAAAGCTGAACGAGTTAAAATGACAGGGGGTTGATTTTGTTGTCCTTTATATCGATGTTGCATTCTATTTCCCCAGGACTCTTTCCCCAATCTTTATTATATTATGGCCACCCTCCTGGGATTCTGCAGAGACGCATGCAGGGAGTTGATTATTTATTAGGATCTCTGTTAGCCCACGATGGGCTAGTGTTCCAAGGAACTTGTGTTTTCTATTCATCTATTCCCTTTAGTCATCTTGTTAATAAAACCATGGTGTGACACTAAGATTAGAATCAATTAGTCAGCTCATTAGCTCCCAACTCCCACTAATGTAATTGTCCCTCTCTCACATAAATTATCTTGAGTCACTTGTATCTTATCTAGAAATAAAGTCACTGATTGCTTATTTTAATTGGGTCTCATCCTTTCATTTCAATTATAAAATGTTCTCATCATCGTAGATGAGATCAGTGATCTGTCTGTTTATCAATAGTAATGAGTTTATCAGAATGGTTTGGACAGTCATAACATTACCAGAGATTATTGATGAATTGGTAGGTGGGGATGTGTACCAAATGTATTCAGATCATTTATTTAACTGGGACAGAATAATCAACAATAATACTGAGTTGCATTCAGTGCCAAATTTAGCCAGACAGACATTTTTCATTTGTAATCTTTGAAGATTTCTTATCATTTGAAACATGTTATTTGTGGTGGTTGTTGAAAGACGGTTTGTGGTATTTCACTATGTGTGTTGCGTGCTAGCCCAGATGGGGAAATGAATCCTGCTCTGATTGGAGTACTGTGGACAGCTGTACTGCGGCCTAGATTACTGAAGCCTCTATGGACTCTCTGTAAATCAGGCTGTTGCTAGGGTACTGAAGCCTCTATGGACTCTCTGTAAATCAGGCTGTTGCTAGGGTACTGAAGCCTCTATGGACTCTCTGTAAATCAGGCTGTTGCTGGGGTACTGAAGCCTCTATGGACTCTCTGTAAATCAGGCTGTTGCTAGGGTACTGAAGCCTCTACGGACTCTCTGTAAATCAGGCTGTTGCTAGGGTACTGAAGCCTCTACGGACTCTCTGTAAATCAGGCTGTTGTTAGGGTACTGAAGCCTCTATGGACTCTCTGTAAATCAGGCTGTTGCTAGGGTACTGAAGCCTCTATGGACTCTCTGTAAATCAGGCTGTTGCTAGGGTACTGAAGCCTCTACGGACTCTCTGTAAATCAGGCTGTTGCTAGGGTACTGAAGCCTCTACGGACTCTCTGTAAATCAGGCTGTTGCTAGGGTACTGAAGCCTCTATGGACTCTCTGTAAATCAGGCAGTTGCTAGGGTACTGAAGCCTCTATGGACTCTCTGTAAATCAGGCTGTTGCTAGGGTACTGAAGCCTCTACGGACTCTCTGTAAATCAGGCTGTTGCTAGGGTACTGAAGCCTCTATGGACTCTCTGTAGATCAGGCTGTTGCTAGGGTACTGAGTCAACTGGGCAGATATTTAAGATAATGTCTCCATTTTCTGTATACTGTATGGTCACAGCAGTTTCTGTTGAATATAGTAAGGGGTCTATTTTAGTCTGAGCGAAAGCAATTCATTCATTCATTCAATAACAAATAACTAAACAAAGGGTCACCTATACTCCCTCTCCGGCGTCTGGGTCACCAGGCTGCTGTTTTTTACGCACACCAGTCGCCATCGTCACGCGCACCAGAGCTTCATGACATGATCCATATCAGCGAATCCATCACCTGCTTGATTATCTTCCCTATATCTGCCCCTCCCCTTGGTTCTTTCCTCGGGTGTTATTGACTCTGTTCTCTGTCAGTGTGTTGTTTGTGTTTTTCTTGTTTAATGTTCTGTTTATTTATTTAAAACACTCACTCCCTGTACTTGCTTCCCGACTCTCAGCGCATTCGTTACATAAAGTATTTAAAACATCTATTTCAAATGGTAGTTGAACCCATGTCTGTAGGTTATTCTGTTTTCATACTGTAACTCTTATTAAACCAGAGAGCAGCACACCGGGATGAGAATACAGAGCAAGCAGAATGCCTTCTGCTAACTCATATATTATTACTGAGTGGTCATTTGTATGCTTAGGGTGGAGGGGGGGAGGGGGAGGGTATAGCCTTATGCATTTGTATGCTTAGGGTGGAGGGGGGGAGGGGGAGGGTATAGCCTTATGCATTTGTATGCTTAGGGTGGAGGGGGGGAGGGGGGGTATAGCCTTATGCGCTTACGGTAACTTTCTCTGGCGCATATGCATATATTTGGAGATCTGAGCGAAGCTGTTCAGTAGATACAGCCGTTCTAGGCTGGTTTCATTAGAAGTGCTGTATGATTAACCTACACACTCACATTGCACTGCATAGCATAGAAACTGAGTGTTTGCGATTGGAAATCTATTAGCTGGTCCTCAACAATAGAATACATGGTGCTTATTTCATTGATCTACTCTTCGCTCAATTAATTCTGTCAGTTAGTCAATTCAGTCATTCGTTCAGTCACTCAAAAATACTCTTCAATAAACAAGTATATCAGGGAGTCTGTTATCTTCAGGGGGAGTCCAATATAATGCAGCCACTCAGACTCAAATTATAGAGGAAATGCCATACAACATAACTAACTAGTCCTCTATTCTTATCTTATAAACAATTTATCCTCCTCTATTCTTATCTTATACCCAATTTATACTCCTCTATTCTTATCTATTACCCAATTTATACTCCTCTATTCTTATTTTATTAGAAGTACTGTTTGATTAACTCATACACTCACATTGTACTGTAGCATAGAAACTCTTTGTGGGGTGAATCCTAACTTCGACTTAAGTCAAATGTTCACATATTCATGCATTGATGTCATTGGGAGGCCTAAGTAAACATTTGACATTTGACAGGAAGTTAGGATAAGCCCTCCTATGACGGACTCACCTGTAGCATACTACTTGTAATCATGGACGTTCTCAGCAGTTTCCATTCTTAACGCATCGTCAGTCCCATTAGCAGTCAACCAAATACACAGCAGCATCTAAGAAGGAATCGTCCAATGTTCCCTTGTCAGTGTCACGGCAACAGTTCCCGACAGTGAGGAGGACCTTGGTTTTCCATGACCTATTAGTAGTCAACCATACACACAGCAGTGTCTAAGAAATCATCTCTTTCCTGTCAGTGACAGACATGGCAAACTTTCATTTGAAGTTGTGAAAGTGAGGAGGTTAAGGAGGACTAAAGAGTGACTAAACTATCAGTATGCACAAAGAAGATAGCCACCCCATGCTGTGTTCATATTTAGTCTCATTGATCTTAACAGCCGTGTCTGGGGCCAGATGTTGTTGGAAGACGCAGCACAGAAGGATTCCTCAGCTTCTGTCTCAGAAGCCAGATAGTGCATGGCAGTGAATCATAGCTAGGAGCTTTGCTCAGAGTGTCTCTTGTACCAGTTGTTGAAGGTGGACCACATGAGGGTAAAGCACAGGAAGGAGACTGCCTCTCAGGCTCATATCCCAGGTAGGGGAGGCAGTGAATTACAGCCCTTGTAACTATTTTGCATTTTTCCCCACATAGGGATCACATTCAATGTCAAACATCAAAGCTACCTGTATTTCTTTGGAAAGCTTCTTCCTCTTTACCTCTGAGAAGATATTGACCTTCGATGAATATTCAAACGGGAATTGCCAGGGTATTTGCATGTCTTGCTAGCGTGCATTTCCATACAGAATTCATGGTAATTTGTGTGACCCACAGTATCCAAAGGAATAATTCTGCAGAAATTCAGTAGCCCATAACAATTTGACCAGATCCCTGAAGCAAGCTAGTTGTGAAGGGCACCTCACAGTGTTCAGCAGCGGTGAAAGTATTGGACTTCTGCCTGAGATGGACCTTTTATCTGGAAATGTAAGTGGTGGACTTGGGGAGGAATCGAATGAAACAGTCCAGATATATGTAATGGAAAAGTTGAGGTTAATAACATTTATGAACTGCAGCAATCTGGTTCTTGATACAGTATTACCATTTTACCTGCACATGCCAAAATAATGATAGCATTCCCCAAAACGGTTTCCTTCCAGTTCCAGCATTTACGAGATTACTGAGTAATTGGACTGGGCTTTCTGTAGGACTGACAGAATTGGAGGGGTTTGAGAAATGCAGTGTCTCAATGGTAGTATAACTCTTAATAATAAGATTCAGTTTTGGATAAAAACTTTTGTCTTGTGTTTGGAATGAGTTTCTACAGAAAATGTTCACGTTTTAGTTTTTTTGCTTACTGAAATACATTATTCTTCATGATGTATGTTCCAATGCAGCTTTTCAAATACTTTTACATGAATTAGAATGTCATATGACTTCAGACTGCAGTGGGAGACCTGGCCTGCAGTGTTGGCTGGGTCAGTGGTGCAAGGGGGGCCTTGCCTGCAGTGTTGGCTGGGTCAGTGGTGCAAGGGGGGCCTGGCCTGCAGTGTTGGCTGGGTCAGTGGTGCAGTGGGAGACCTGGCCTGCAGTGTTGGCTGGGTCAGTGGTGCAAGGGGGACCTTGCCTGCAGTGTTGGCTGGGTCAGTGGTGCAAGGGGGACCTTGCCTGCAGTGTTGGCTGGGTCAGTGGTGCAAGGGGGGCCTGGCCTGCAGTGTTGGCTGGGTCAATGGTGCAAGGGGGGCCTTGCCTGCAGTGTTGGCTGGGTCAGTGGTGCAGTGGGAGACCTGGCCTGCAGTGTTGACTGGGTCAGTGGTGCAAGGGGGACCTTGCCTGCAGTGTTGGCTGGGTCAGTGGTGCAAGGGGGGCCTTGCCTGCAGTGTTGGCTGGGTCAGTGGTGCAAGGGGGGCCTGGCCTGCAGTGTTGGCTGGGTCAGTGGTGCAGTGGGAGACCTGGCCTGCAGTGTTGGCTGGGTCAGTGGTGCAAGGGGGACCTTGCCTGCAGTGTTGGCTGGGTCAGTGGTGCAAGGGGGGGCCTGGCCTGCAGTGTTGGCTGGGTCAGTGGTGCAAGGGGGGCCTGGCCTGCAGTGTTGGCTGGGTCAGTGGTGCAGTGGGAGACCTGGCCTGCAGTGTTGGCTGGGTCAGTGGTGCAGTGGGAGACCTGGCCTGCAGTGTTGGCTGGGACAGTGGTGCAAGGGGGACCTTGCCTGCAGTGTTGGCTGGGTCAGTGGTGCAAGGGGGGCCTTGCCTGCAGTGTTGGCTGGGTCAGTGGTGCAAGGGGGGCCTGGCCTGCAGTGTTGGCTGGGTCAGTGGTGCAGTGGGAGACCTGGCCTGCAGTGTTGGCTGGGTCAGTGGTGCAAGGGGGACCTTGCCTGCAGTGTTGGCTGGGTCAGTGGTGCAAGGGGGGCCTGGCCTGCAGTGCTGGCTGGGTCAGTGGTGCAAGGGGGGCCTGGCCTGCAGTGTTGGCTGGGTCAGTGGTGCAGTGGGAGACCTGGCCTGCAGTGTTGGCTGGGTCAGTGGTGCAGTGGGAGACCTGGCCTGCAGTGTTGGCTGGGACAGTGGTGCAAGGGGGGCCTTGCCTGCAGTGTTGGCTGGGTCAGTGGTGCAGTGGGGTCTTTAAGCCAGATATAATCAGAACAACCTTCCTCTACTCCCAACTGCTGAACACCTTAAAAACACACACATAGTATTCAAGTAGCCTGGAAAGGTTTATGTAAGTTTACTTTCCTTCACTCCAGATGTAACAGTCGTAGCCTACTTTCTGTTAAGTCCAGGTGTAGTCTACTTTCTGTACAGAAATCAAGATAAGGGCCCAGATTCACAAAACACTTCTTACGCAAAAACTTAAGAAGCTTCTTAAGGAGTTCATAAGATAGTTCGTAAGTGCAATTCCTCAACAATCTCTTAAGATTGTATGATTTTCCTACGAACTTTTCAAATATCTTCTTACGAATCTTCTGAAGATGTTTGTTGCTAGGCAACCGATTTAGCTAGCTATCTAGCAATGGCAATCACGTTAGCATATTTCCTACTGAGATTACTGTTCTACAACGTGCTCTTGGGTTTAAAATAATATATTCTGAAACTTTCAGATGAAGTTTGTGAGAGAATTAAACCTGTTCAATTGCTTTCATGAGCTTTTTCTCTCACTGCTCTTAGTTTAAGACAAAGGTTTAGCTATCTTGGAATTAAGAACATTTCCAAAAACTTTATTTTTATGAGTCTACTTTCTTCTTAACTTTTTGCTTAAGGAGAAATTGCATAAGAAAATTCCCAATAATTTTTTTGAGGAAAAGCAACTTTTCTTTTCTTAACACCGGGGCAGTGGGCCTAATTGACTCCACTGGGTCTGTGGGCATAAAAGACTCCACCAGAACAGTGGGCATAATTGACTCCACCAGAACAGTGGGCATAATTGACTCCACCAGAACAGTGGGCATAATTGACTCCACCGGGGCTGTGGGCCTAATTGACCACACCGGGGCTGTGGGCCTAATTGACTCCACCGGGGCTGTGGGCCTAATTGACTCCACCAGAACAGTGGGCATAATTGACTCCACTGGGGCAGTGGGCCTAATTGACTCCACCAGGGCAGTGGGCCTAATTGACTCCACCAGGGCAGTGGGCCTAATTGACTCCACCAGGGCAGTGGGCCTAATTGACTCCACCAGGGCAGTGGGCCTAATTGACTCCACCAGAACAGTGGGCCTAATTGACTCCACCAGGGCAGTGGGCCTAATTGACTCCACCAGGGCAGTGGGCCTAATTGACTCCACCAGGGCAGTGGGCCTAATTGTTATAGAAGAAATGCCATACGACATAACTAACTATACTCCTCTATTCTTATCTATTACCCAATTTATCCTCCTCTATTCTTATCTATTACCCATTTTATACTGCTCTATTCTTATCTATTACCCAATTTATCCTCCTCTATTCTTATCTATTACCCAATTTATACTCCTCTATTCTTATCTATTACCCATTTTATACTGCTCTATTCTTATCTCATACACAATTTATCCTCCTCTATTCTTATCTATTACCCAATTTATCCTCCTCTATTCTTATCTATTACCCAATTTATACTCCTCTATTCTTATCTATTACCCAATTTATCCTCCTCTATTCTTATCTATTACCCATTTTATACTGCTCTATTCTTATCTCATACACAATTTATCCTCCTCTATTCTTATCTATTACCCAATTTATCCTCCTCTATTCTTATCTATTACCCAATTTATACTGCTCTATTCTTATCTATTACCCAATTTATACTCCTCTATTCTTATCTATTACCCATTTTATACTGCTCTATTCTTATCTCATACACAATTTATCCTCCTCTATTCTTATCTATTACCCAATTTATACTGCTCTATTCTTATCTATTACCCATTTTATACTGCTCTATTCTTATCTATTACCCAATTTATCCTCCTCTATTCTTTTTTTTCTTCTTTTTGGGGGGGAATATCAGCTTTAGTATTGAAGATGGATTGTTGCTTCAACAAATGTACACTACCGTTCAAAAGTTTGGGGTCACTTAGAAATGTCCTTATTTTTGAAAGAAAAGCACATTTTTTGTCCATTAAAATAACATCAAATTGATCAGAAATACAGTGCAGATATTGTTAATGTTGTAAATGACTATTGCACCTGGAAACGGCAGATTTTTATGGAATATCTAAATAGGCGTACAGAGGCCCATTATCAGCAACCATCACTCCTGTGTTCCAATGGCACGTTGTGTTAGCTAATCCAAGTTTATCATTTTAAAAGGCTAATTAATCATTAGAAAACCCTTTTGCAATTATGTTAGCACAGCTGAAAACTGTTGTCCTGCTTAAAGAAGCAATAAAACTGGCCATCTTTAGACTAGTTGAGTATCTGGAGCATCAGCATTTGTGGGTTCGATTCCATGCTCAAAACGGCCAGAAACAAAGGCCTTTCTTCTGTAACTTGTCAGTCTATTCTTGTTCTGAGAAATTAAGGCTATTCCATGCGAGAAATTGCCAAGAAACTGAAGATCTCGTACAACGCTGTGTACTACTCCCTTCACAGAACAGCGCAAACTGGCTCTAACCAGAATAGAAAGAGTGGGAGGCCCCAATGCACAGGTTACAGATCATGTAGCTAGGTCTAACACTTAGCAAGTAAAACAATATTAGCTTTAAGCACCAGCTGTCAGAGCAGCTCACAGATCACTGCACCTGTACATAGCCCATCTATAATTTAGCCCAAACTACTACCTCTTCCCCTACTGTATTTATTTATTTTATTTATTTTGCTCCTTTGCACCATATTATTTATATTTGAACTTTCTTCAAACTACAAATCTACCATTCCAGTGTTTTTCTTGCTATACTTTATTTACTTTGCCACCATGGCATTTTTTTTGCCTTTACCTCCCTTATCTCACATCATTTGCTCACATTGTATATAGTCTTATTTTTTTCTACTGTATTATTGACTGTATGTTGTTTACTCCATGTGTAACTCTGTGTTTTTGTATGTTGTCGAACTGCTTTGCTTTATCTTGGCCAGGTCGCAATTGTAAATGAGAACTTGTTCTCAACTTGCCTACCTGGTTAAATAAAGGTGAAATAAATAAATAAAAATATTAGCAGGTTAGAAATTGGTTTCGTAACATTGGCCTTGTTGGTCAGTGGGCCGCTAGCCGGACTGTTGTAGTACGCCTGTATAATGAGAATAAGAATAGAACCTAGGCTGCAGGGGGCAGAGAGGAGCAACGTCATACTGAGGTCTGAACTGTAGCTGGACCCAAGCAACAGCACCCTGCAACAGCGCCCTGCAACAGCCCCCTGCAACAGCCCCCTGCAACAGCGCCCTGCAACAGCCCCCTGCAACAGCTCCCTGCAACAGCCCCCTGCAACAGCGCCCTGCAACAGCCCCCAGCAACAGCGCCCTGCAACAGCGCCCTGCAACACAGCTGATATGAAGAAGCGGGAAGTGTTATAACTGTAATATTACTGAGTTATTACTGTATCTTTACTGTATTATAACTGTAATATTACTGTACTATTATTGTGTCATTATTGTGTCTTGACTCTTACTGTATAATTACTGTGTTATAACTGTTATATTACTGTGTCTCTACTGTACTATTACTGTGTTATAACTGCAATATTACTGAGTTATTACTGTATCTTTACTGTATTATAACTGTAATATTACTGTACTATTATTGTGTCATTATTGTGTCTTGACTCTTACTGTATAATTACTGTGTTATAACTGTAATATTACTGTGTCTCTACTGTACTATTACTGTGTTATAACTGCAATATTACTGAGTTATTACTGTATCTTTACTGTATTATAACTGTAATATTACTGTACTATTATTGTGTCATTATTGTGTCTTGACTCTTACTGTATAATTACTGTGTTATAACTGTTATATTACTGTGTCTCTACTGTACTATTACTGTGTTATAACTGCAATATTACTGAGTTATTACTGTATCTTTACTGTATTATAACTGTAATATTACTGTACTATTATTGTGTCATTATTGTGTCTTGACTCTTACTGTATAATTACTGTGTTATAACTGTTATATTACTGTGTCTCTACTGTACTATTACTGTGTTATAACTGCAATATTACTGAGTTATTACTGTATCTTTACTGTATTATAACTGTATTTTTACTGTGTTATAACTTTATTGTTACTGTACTATTACTGTGTTATAACTGTATTATTACTGAGTTATTACTGTATCTTTACTTTATTACTGTGTTATAACTGTAATATTACTGTACTATTATTGTGTCATTGTCTTGACTATTACTGTATTACTGTGTTATAACGGTATTATTACTGTGTTATAACTGTTATATTACTGTGTCTCTACTGTATTTTTACTGTGTTATAACTGTATTATTACTGAGTTGTTACTGTATCTTTACTGTATTATAACTGTATTATTACTTTATTATTACTGTGTTATAACTTTATTGTTACTGTATTATTACTGTGTTATACCTGTATTATTACTGCGTTATTACTGTATCTTTACTTTATTATTACTGTTTTATAACTGTAATATTACTGTACTATTATTGTGTCTTTATTGTGTCTTGACCATTACTGTATTACTGTGTTATAACTGTATTATTCCTGTATTATTACTGTATTATAACTGTTATATTACTGTGTCTCTACTGTACTATTACTGTGTTATAACTGTATTATTACTGAGTTATTACTGTATCTTTACTGTATTATAACAGTATTATTACTGTATTGTTACTGTATTATTACTGTATTATTACTGTGTTATAACTGTATTGTTACTGTATTATTACAGTGTTATAACTGTTATATTACTGTACTATTATTGTGTCTTTACTCTATTATTACTGTATTATAACTGTATTTTTAACTGTGATATTACTGTATTTTTTTGCTCCTTTGCACCCCAGTATCTCTACTTGCACATTCATCTGCTGCACATCTATCACTCCAGTGTTTAAAATGGCTAAATTGCAATTATTTCACCACTATTGGCCTATTTATTGCCTTACCTCCCTAATCTTACTACATTTGTACACACTGTATATAGATTTTTCTATTGTGTAATTGACTGTACGTCTGTTTATCCGATGTCTAACTCTGTGTTGTTTGTGTCGCACTGCTTTGCTTTATCTTGGCCAGGTCGCAGTTGTAAATGAGAACTTGTTCTCAACTGGCCTACCTGATTAAATAAAGGTGAAATAAAAATACTAATAAATTATAACTGTGCTATTACTGTCTTTACTGTATGATTACTGTATTATTACTGTGTTATTACTGTGTTATTACTGTCTTTACTGTATTATTGTGTTATAACTGTGATATTACCGTAATATCACTGTATTGTTACTGTATTATAACTGTCTTTACTGTATTATTAATATGTTATAACTTGCGCTATTACTGTGTCTTTACTGTATTATTTCTGTGTTATAACTGTGATATTACTGTGCTTTACTGTATTATTACTGTGTCTTTACTGTGTATTTACTGTATCTTTACTGTATTATAACAGTATTATTACTGTATTATTACTGTTCTAACTTTATTGTACTGTATTATTACTGTGTTATTACTGTGTATTTACTGTATTAGTCAGGCGTTGCTACTATGCTTAATCCATCTGAGTTTTATTAATTTAAAGTTATTTAACCAGGATAGACAATTACCACTGTATTCCAGGGAGTCCTGGAGCTGGGCTGGATTTGTCTGCGGTGTATATTGTTGCATAGGGCCGGTATACTGTGGTATGTTGTTGCAGCAAACAGCATAGAAGTGGCCAGGGTGTCATTATGGAAAGTGTGTCTGAGAGGTGTAGGGGGAATAACAACAGCAGTGATGTGTGGTTTTAGAGTAGCATAGGGCCTACCCTATGGTACAGTCTCAGAGCAACACACACACACACACACACACACACACACACACACACACACACACACACACACACACACACGTACGTCTCTGAGCAGTTCTAGTACCTCAGCAGCCAGTCACTAGGGTGTGTGTTAAGCCACAGCTTTTTATAGGTTGAAGTCATCCTCTGGGTTTTGTTGTTGTGCTCTGTTAGCCGTATATAATCTCACATACAGGCAGAGCTTGTTGTGATGGAAAAAGGTGGTAACTAATGACTAAGGACCAGGGAGGGAAAGGTTTATACATGTACCCGTTTGATGCCATGTCATTCCACGTTTTTCCTAAGTGCCAGGGGGTTGCAGAGAGAGAGAGAGAGAGAGAGAGAGAGAGAGAGAGAGAGAGAGAGAGAGAGAGAACGTCTGTAAATGAAAGACTCTGTTATTTGAGAAGTGGTCGGTTGGTTTGTGTTTCCGTCTGTTTCTCTCTAGATCAGGGGCTGAGTCCTACATGGCACCCTATTACCCTATTCCTCTATATTAGGACACTACTTTTGATGGGCTGTGAATAGGGTGCCATTTTGGGACGAAGCTTAGATGTTGATGCTTGGCAGATCCTGGTGAATGACCTCATCAAACACAACGTTCTCCCTCATTCATTACCGGGGCAAGCCCATGCCATCTTTACGAGTGCCATTAATGCTGTTCATATGGGCCTTCAGGTAAAGAGGTAGAGGCTGTGTTTCCTGGATGTCACAGTCATGCCTCATTAAAGGGCCTTATCTCAGCAGGAAAGTGGTGTATTACGCACGCACACACCCAAGCACACACACACACACACACACACACACACACACACACACACACACACACACACACACACATAAACACGAACGAGCACACACACACACACACACACACAAGCACACACACAAGCACACACACAAGCACACACACACACACACACACACACACACACACACACACACACACACATAAACACGAACGAGCACACACACACACACACACAGGAACCTCTCAGCTTTCAGATCTTGTAAATGTTTATAGGGCTTTAACACAGACACATGCCACCGATACATTAAAACATTTAAACATCCAAGATAGAGGTCGCTCTTATGGTGGGCACTCCAGACGGTATTATTACATCCGTTAATAGAGTTTAATAGAGTATAATAGAGTTTAATAGAGTTTAATAGAGTTTAATAGAGTTTAATAGAGTTTAATAGAATTAAATAGAGCTAAATATAGTTAATTGAGAGAAATACAGTTAAATACAGTTAAATACATTTAATTGAGAGAAATACAGTTACATAGTTAAATAGAGTTAAATAGAGATAAATAGAGATAAATAGAGATAAATAGAGATAAATAGAGATAAATAGACTTTAATAGAGTTTAATAGAGTTTAATAGAGTTTAATATAGTTAAATAGTTAAATAGAGTTAAATACAGTTAAATAGACTTAATTACAGTTAAATAGAGTGGCACTTGCTTTTCATTAGAAACACTCAGGTACTGGCAGGTTCATCTAGCAGTTTATTTACAATGTTGGTTTTGTAAGGTTCACTCATATAATGTACTGTATGTAATAACACAAGGCAGTTCACCACATTAACAATCTGGTAATGTTTATGTTGGTCAGAGTGACTGAGTGAAAGTCTCCCTCCCTCCCACCATCCCACCATCCCTCCCTCCCTCCATCCCTCCCACCATCCCACCATCCCTCCATCCCTCATCCCTCCCACCCTCCCTCCCACCATCCCTCCCTCCCTCCCACCATCCCTCCCTCCCTCCCACCATCCCTCCCACCATCCCTCCCTCCCCCCCACCATCCCTCCCACCATCCCTCCCTCCCTCCCACCATCCCTCCCTCCCTCCCACCATCCCTCCCACCATCCCACCATCCCTCCATCCCTCCCACCATCCCTCCCACCATCCCTCCCTCCCACCATCCCTCCATCCCTCCCACCATCCCTCCCACCATCCCTCCCTCCCTCCCACCATCCCTCCCTCCCTCCCACCATCCCTCATCCCTCCCACCCTCCCTCCCACCATCCCTCCCTCTATCCCACCATCCCTCCCTCCCTCCCACCATCCCTCCCTCCCTCCCACCATCCCTCCCACCATCCCTCCCTCTATCCCACCATCCCTCCCTCCCTCCCACCATCCCTCCCACCATCCCTCCCTCCCTCCCACCATCCTCCCTCCCTCCCACCATCCCTCCCACCATCCCTCCCTCCTCCCTCCCACCATCCTCCCTCCCTCCACCATCCCTCCCACCATCCCTCCCTCCTCCCTCTATCCCACCATCCCTCCCTCCCTCCCACCATCCTCCCTCCCTCCCACCATCCCTCCCACCATCCCTCCCTCCCTCCCTCCCACCATCCCTCCCTCCCTCCCACCATCCCTCCCACCATCCCTCCCTCCCTCCCTCTATCCCACCATCCCTCCCTCCCTCCCTCCCACCATCCCTCCATCCCTCCCTCCCTCCCTCCCACCATCCCTCCCTCCCTCCCACCATCCCTCCCACCATCCCTCCCACCCTCCCACCATCCCTCCCACCCTCCCACCATCCCTCCCACCATCCCTCCCTCCCTCCACACTGCTTTTTAAAAATGTATTTATCTACTATTAGAATACATTTATTTGACGTCTTACCAACATAAATTATCTCAGTGTACTGGCAGATCATTTTGCTTACTTTAACCTAAAGAAAGGCTTGAAACAAGTCAGAATATCGTAAAACAAGACACGTTATCTTGATGCATTTTCTGGGTTAACTAAATCAACTCAAAACAAGTAAATAACATCTTTAACTTTATTGTCTCAATACGATACCAAAAATCTAGGTAACGTTTACATTTGTTGCAGTGCAATCCCTCCATCCATCCCAGCTATCTACATTGATAATGTCTCATGTGTTAGACAGCGATATGGGGAAGCTAATTATATCTATCATGCATTATGATGGGTAATCTAATATGCTGGGCATTCTATTAATATATGGGCTCTTTTCAAAGGAGTGACCCAGCAAACCAGGAACATTCCCAGAACATTCCCAATAAGTTCTCTTTGGTGTTTTATCTAACATTAGGATGATAACATCCCAAAAACATTTGAAGAACCAAATGTTTTATTAATTTATTTTAGATTTTTTTATTAAATGAAATATCATTGGAATGTTATCCTAAAGTTAATTAAAATGTTGTGCAAAATGTCTGTAACAATCACCACAAAAAATTCCCCAAACATTCTCATTAGGGTTCCAGGTGATTTAATGCTTGTTTAATATGATGTTTTAAATTGCCTGTATCATAAAAAAACATTAAACTGCTTTATTTATAGACCTTTCCAAGATAATCCACATCGTTGACCTTTCTCTACTCATTCAAAAACCTTTTTGAAATGGGCATGTATAAGTAGTCTTGCAAATGGTTAAATAACTATTTGTCAGACAGGGCACTTTGTGCTTTCTGATGGTGTCAAGTCTAGTTTACACTATATTACGGAAGGTGTACCGCAGGGGTCGATTTTGGGACCCGTTTTCTTTACTATTTCTATAAATAATATTGGTCTATGTATTAAATCCTGTAATATTCATCTGAATGAAGACGATACGGTAATATATGCCATTGCACCGACTGTTGATCAAACTATGTTAGAGTTGCAATCTGATTTTGTTACATTACAGAAAGCGCTTGTTGATTTAAAACTTGTACTTATTGCAAGCAAAACTATACTGATGTAAAATATGCAACAATTTCAAAGATACACGCTGTCTGCCATCTGCCGGGTACAGTTAAAACTGGGATTCATCCAGGAAGAGAACACTTCTCCAGCGTACCAGTGGCCATCGAAGGTGAGCATTTGCCCACTGAAGTTGGTTACGACGCGGAAATGCAGTCAGGTCAAGACACTGGTGAGGACGACGAGCCTGCAGATGAGCTTCCCTAAGACGGATTGTGACAGTTTATAGAAAAACTTATTCGGTTGTGCAAACCCACAGTTTGGTGGGCTACGGTTGTGAGGCCAGTTGGATGTACTGTCAAATTTTCTGGCAACAACTGGTGGACATTCCTGCAGTCAGCATGACAATTGCACGTCCCTAAAAATTTGAGACATCTGTGGCATTGTGATGTGTGACAAAACTGCACATTTTAGAGTGTCCTTTTATCGTCCCCAGCACAAGGTGCGCCTGTGTAATGATTATGCTGTTTAATCATCTTATTGATATGCCACACCTGTCAGGTTGATGGATTATATTGGCAAAGGATAAATGTTCGATGGATTATATTGGCAAAGGAGAAATGTTCGAAATGCATGCGATAAGTTGCACATTGTAGGACAAGGTGCGCCTGTGTAATGATCATGCTGTTTAATCATCTTATTGATATGCCACACCTGTCAGGTTGATGGATTATATTGGCAAAGGATAAATGTTCGATGGATTATATTGGCAAAGGAGAAATGTTCGAAATGCATGCGATAAGTTGCACATTGTAGGACAAGGTGCGCCTGTGTAATGATCATGCTGTTTAATCATCTTATTGATATGCCACACCTGTCAGGTTGATGGATTATATTGGCAAAGGATAAATGTTCGATGGATTATATTGGCAAAGGAGAAATGTTCGAAATGCATGCGATAAGTTGCACATTGTAAATGTGTCTCCTTTTCAGGTGCCACTTTCTGTCATTTCAGATGCTATGAAATGTGTCAAGCTGGCCCATGTGGGGCTCACCAACTACTTACACTTTTTCATATACACACAGTATATCACACACTATCAATAGCAGTTACAGTGCATTCGGAAAGTATTCAGAAAGTATTAATCAATTCTAAAATTGATTAAATAGTTTGTTTCCCTCATCAATCTACACACAATACCCCATAATGACAAAGCAAAAACGTGTTTTTAGATTTTTTTTGAAAACGTATTTAAAATAAACAACTGAAATGTCCCATTTACATAAGTATTCAGACCCTTACTAAAATCAAATTGTCAGGGATTTCGTCGTCGTCAGACGATATGTCGAAATCATCGTCGGAAAAGGAGGACCAATATGCAGCAGGATTGAGATTGTTCATCTTGAACATTTAATAAACTCAAAATGCACATACAAAAATAACAAAACGAACTCACGATTTACAGACAGTCTTCTCAGGCTCACATACGCTAGACAAGAAAGAGTCCCAACCCCAATTAACCAACCATAGAAACACACTCACTAGACTACACATAGAAATACATAAACATAGACCATAAACCAAAAACCCGGAAATACTAAATCAAACGCCCTTTTACCAAAACACCACCCCGAACCACATAAAACAAATACCCTCTGCCATGTCCTGACCAAACTACAATGACAATTAATATACTGGCCAGGATGTGACAGTACCCCCCCCCCCCCCCCCCCCCCCTAAAGGTGCTAACCCCGGAAGCACCTCAAGAAAAACAAAAAAAACCAAACAACAACAAAAATCCCCCTAAACTAAAGGGAGGGAAGGGAGGGGGGCTGCCGTCACCGACGGCACTTGTGCTACACCCCCCCTCCCCAACCCACCTATGCAGGTGGTGGTTCAGGCTCCGGCCTATTGTCCTCCAGAGTGCCGACCCCGATCAGCCTCGGACCGTAGGCAGACTCCCCTTGCTCTGGATCCTGGGCAGACCTCCTCCTCTCCACCCTATATGCAGACTCATTAATTGAACAGTTAATCATTTTAAGTTCTGGATTGTCAGGCTTACTCAGTTCAGGGTTGCTGCTCTACTCCCTTGGTTCTTCGTAATCGGCAGACTCTGGGCCGATGGGCCACTCTAGCTGATCCTGGCCGATGGGGCAGTCTGGCAGCTCCGGGCAGTCGGGCCACTCTGGCAGCTCCGGGCAGTCTGGCCACTCTGGCAGCTCCGGGCAGTCTGGCCACTCTGGCAGCTCCGGGCAGTCTGGCCAATCTGGCAGCTCCGGGCAGTCTACGAGCGGGGTGCTCGTACAGGGCGGACTGGGCTGTGCAGGGGCCTGATGGTTGCCGTGCGTAGAGCGGGAGTTGGGTAGCCTGGTCCTAGGAGGCGTACCGGCGACCAGATGCGCTGCGCAGGCATCCTCCTACCAGGCTGGATGCCCACTCTAGCACGGCACCTGCGAGGGGCTGGAATAACGCGCAACGGAATGTGCGTGCGTATGGGTGAGAGTGCGCTCTTCAGCGAAACATGGCGCACTCCACCTCATACACTCCTCCATATAACCACGGGTAGCTGGCTTCTGGCTCTTCCTAGGCCTAGCCAAACGACCCGTGTGCCCCCCCCCAAAAAAATCTTGGGGGTGCCTCTCGTGCTTCAACGCCAGTCGTGTTCCTCGGAAACGTTCCCGGTCCTTACCAGCCATTCTCCATGGGCCCTCTCCGGCCATAACTTGCTCCCATGTCCATCTCTCCCGTTTGTCCAATTCAAAATCCTCTCTGCTCCTTCCTCTGCTGCTTGGTCCTGGTTTGGTGGGAGATTCTGTCAGGGATTTCGTCGTCGTCAGACGATATGTCAAAAAAAACTCAAAATGAACATACAAAAATAACTAAACGAACTCACGATTTACAGACAGTCTTCTCAGGCTCACATACGCTAGACAAGAAACAATCTCCCACAAATGACAAACCCAAACACACCCTAATATATGGGACTCTCAATCAAAGGCAAAGGGAAAACACCTGCCTTCAATTGAGAGTCCCAACCCCAATTAACCAACCATAGAAACACACTCACTAGACTACACATAGAAATACATAAACATAGACCATAAACCAAACACCCGGAAATACTAAATCAAACGCCCTTTTACCAAAACACCACCCCGAACCACATAAAACAAATACCCTCTGCCACGTCCTGACCAAACTACAATGACAATTAACCCTTATACTGGCCAGGACGTGACACAAATCAAATTTGGTGTAGACCTTACAGTGAAATGCTTACTTACGAGCCCCTAACCAGCAGTGCAGTTGAAGAAAATACTGAAAAGAATAAGAGAAAAGTAACAAGTAATTAAAGAGCAGCAGTAAAAAAATAACAATATATACAGGGGGGTGCAAGTACAGAGTCAATGTGTGGGGGCACCGGTTAGTTGAGGTAGTATGTACAATAGTCTGGGTAGCCATATGACTAGATGTTCAGGAGTCTTATGACTTGGTGGTAGAAGCTGTTTAGAAGCCTCTTGGACCTAGACTTGGCACTCCGGTACCGCTTGCCGTGTGGTAGCAGAGAGAACAGTCTATAACTAGGGTGGCTAGAGTCTCTGACAATTCTTAGGGCCTTCCTCTGACACCGCCTGGTATAGAGGTCCTGGATGGCAGGAAGCTTGGCCCCAGTGATGTACTGGGCCGTTCGCACTACCCTCTGTACTGCCTTGCAGTCGGAGGCTGAGCAGTTGCCATACCAGGCAGTGATGCAACCAGTCAGGATGCTCTCGATGGTGTAGCTTTAGAACCTTTTGAGGATCTGAGGATCCATGCCAAATATTTTCAGTCTCCTGAGGGGAATAGGTTTTGTCGTGCCCGCTTCACGACTGTCATGGTGTGCTTGGACCATGTTAGTTTGTTGGTGATGTGGACACCAAGGAACTTGAAGCTCTCAGCCTGCTCCACTGCAGCCCCGTTGATGAGAATGGGGGTGTGCTCGGTCCTCTTTTTCCTGTTGTCCACAATCATCTCTTTTGTCTTGATCACGTTGAGGGAGAGGTTGTTGTCCTGGCACCACACAGTCAGGTCTCAGACCTCCTCCCTGTAGGCTGTCTCGTTGTTGTCGGTGATCAGGCCTCCCACTGTTCTGTCATCGGCAAATTTAACGATGGTGTTGGAGTCGAGCCTGACCATGCAGGCATGAGTGAACAGGGAGTACAGGAGGGGGCTGAGCACGCACCCCTGAGGGGCACCTGTGTTGAGGATCAGCGTGGCGGATGTGTTGTTACCTACCCTTACCACCTGGGGGCGGCCCATCAGGAAGTCCAGGATCCAGTTGCAGAGGGAGGTGTTTAGTCCCAGGATCCTTAACTTAGTGATGAGCTTTGAGGGCACTATGGTGTTGAACGCTGAGCTGTAGTCAATGAATAGCATTCTCACACGTGTTCCTTTTGTCCAGGTGGGAAAGGGCAGTGTGGAGTGCGATAGAGAATGCATCATCTGTGGATCCGTTGTGACAGTATGCAAATTGGAGTGGGTCCAGGGTTTCTGGGATGATGATGTTGATGTGAGCCATGACCAACCTTTCAAAGCACTGCATGGCTACAGATGTGAGAGCTACAGGTCGGTAGTCATTTAGGCAGGTTTCCTTGGTGTTCTTGGGCACAGGGACTATGGTGGTCTGCTTAAAACATGTTGGTATTACAGACTCGTACAGGGAGAAGTTGAAAATGTCAGTGAAGACACTTACTAGTTGGTCAGCGCATGCTCGCAGTACACATCTTGGTAATCCATCTGGCCCTGCGGCCTTGTGAATGTTGACCTGTCTAAAGGTCTTAAATCGGCTGCAGAGAGCGTGATCACACAGTCTTCCGGTACAGCAAGGGCTCTCATGCATGTTTCAGTGTTATTTGCCTTAATGCGAGCATAGAATTAGTTTAGCTCGTCAGGTAGGCTCGTGTCACTGGGCAGCTCTTGGCTGTGCTTCCCTTTGTAGTCTGTAATGGTTTGCAGGCCCTGCCACATCCGACGAGCGTCAGAGCCGGTGTAGTACGATTCGATCTTAGTCCTGTATTGAAGCTTTGCCTGTTTGATGGTTCGTCAGAGGGCTTAGCGGGATTTCTTATAAGCTTCCAGGTTAGAGTCCCGCTCCTTGAAAGCAGCATCTCAAGCCATTAGCTCAGTGCGGATGCTGCCTGTAATCCATGGCTTCTGGTTGGGGTATGTACATATTTATTGTGGGGACGACGTCATCGATGCACTTATTGATGAAGCCAATGACTCTGTGGAATGTGGAATAAGTCAAGGGGTCGGAATACTTTCCGAAGGCACTGTATATATGTTCTGTTCCAGATCTGCGAGTACTCCCATCTGTTTTCATATTTATACTGCCATTTATAAATGTGGGGATGTGTGCTCTTTGACAGGAGTTGGACAGCTGTGTACACCATTACTAAGAACATTTAGAGCACCTATACAATGTCAGATCTATAAATATGTTTTCTTAAAGGTTTTTTTGTACTTGTCTAATGAGTTTGTATTTTGGAGGTGTTCTTTAAGCAGTCTGTCATTTGTCACAGTGTTTGTATCAGGAGTTACCAACATTGCTAGGAATACCTGGGATAGGATAAAGTAATCCTTCTAACCCCCCCTCCCCCCTTTAAAAGATTTAGATGCACTATTGTAAAGTGGTTGTTCTACTGGATATTATAGGTGAATGCACCAATTTGTAAGTCGCTCTGGATAAGAGCGTCTGCTAAATGACTTAAATGTAAATGTAAATTGCTATTGACGAGTGACACAATCAGGTGTGGTGAAGCTGAGTTTGAACAAGAAAGCCTGCATATTCCTGTAGCTCTTCAAGAGCAATTGTGGCCATCCTTGAATTGTATGTACAACGTTTACTATATCTGATGAATGTACATTTGATTGTAAATTGTATATTTTGTAAAAACTCACTTTTGTTTACAGGTAATGTAGTACTAGGCCTTTCTTCAGTAAACTTTAGAGTACATTTTCATGTAAATATTTAATGGGTACATTATTTTTGTATTTTCCAGGAGCTTTGTCGATTGTCTTGTTAAAGAGATCAGGCAAATATGTCCAATTTACTCCATATGGGCTTAAATGGGTTTCTGTTGTTTTTCTTCCCTCTGGAAAATCAGCTGTTAATATTAAATAAGTGCTAATAACGGCATTATTTCTGTTGCCATTTGTCGTTACTGTGTACTTTTACTTTACTTATTTTCCTTTGTTTTGCTTTATTATAACGTTGTATTATAATGTTGTATCATAATGTTGTATAATAATGTTGTATAATAAAGTTGTATCATAATGTTGTATAATAAAGTTGTATATTATACAACACACAGCTTTGACCTACTACAGTAGCTATGTTGGTCTATTGTACTGCAAACAATGTGTAGGCAGGTTACTTAGGATTCAGACATGCTCAAACAGCCTAATTCATACTCTTCAGTGGGATAATGAACTTTACAGTGTCCTGCTATTACAGTATCTTGAAATATTCAAACATGTACTGTAAATATCATGGCTTGGAGAGGGTGTATTTTTTGTGTTTTTATAAAAATCTCGTCTATTTGTGTTTTTTGTCATGTGATGAACGGTCAAATGTATTTTTTTTAATTATTTGTTGGAGATGATTCAGAAAGTATTCACACCCCTTGACATTTTTGTTGTGTTAGACAGTGGGATTAAAATGTATTTAATTGTCTTTTTTTTTTACCAATAACATGATGCAGCCACCGCTATGCTTGAAAATAGGAAGAGTGGTACTCAGTGATGTGTTTTGTTAGATTCGCCTCAAACATAACACTTTGTATCCAGAACAAAAAGTAAATTGCTTTGTAATTTTCTTTTGCAATATTACTTGAGTTCCTTGTTGCAAACAGGATGCATGTTTTGGAATATTTTTATTCTGTACAGGCTACATTCTTTTCCCTCCACAATACTAATTAGGTTAGTATGGAGTAACTACAATGTTGTTGATCCATCCTCAGTTTTCTCCTATGACAGCCATTAAACTCTTTAAAGTCACCATTGGCCTCATGTTGAAATCCCTGAGAGGTTTCCTTTCTTTCCGACAACTGTTAGGAAGGATGGCTGTATCTTTGTAGTGACTGGGTGTATTGATACACCAAAGTGTAATTAATAACTCCACCATGCTCAAAGGGATATTCAATGTCTGCTTTTTTTATTTTTACCCATCTGCCAATAGGTGTCCTTCTTTGCGAGGCATTGGAAAACCTCCCTGGTCTTTGTGGTTGAATCTGTGTTTGAAATTCACTGCTCAACTGAGGAACCTTACAGATAATTGTATGTGTGAGGAACAGAGATGAGATAGTCATTCAAAAATCATGTTAAACACTATTATTGCACACAGAGTGAGTTCATGCAACTTATTATGTGGCTTGTTAAGCACATTTTTACTCCTGAACCTTAGGCTTGCCATAACAAAGTGGTTGAATACTTATGGACTCAAGACATTTCAGCTTTTCATTTTTTTTATTAACTTGTTAAAATGTCTAAGTTGGTAGAGCATGGTGTTTGCAATGCCAGCATGGTGTGTGCAACGCCAGGGTTGTGGGTTCGATTCCCACGGGGGGCCAGTACAATTTTTTTTTTTTTTTAAATGCATGAAATGAAATGTATGCATTCACTACTGTAAGTCGCTCTGGATAAGAGCATCTGCTAAATGACTAAAATGTAAATGTAAATGTAAAAACATAATTCCACTTTGACATTATGGAGTATTGTGTGTAGTAGGCCAGTGACACAAAATGCAGGCTGTGTCACGTCATGACCATAGTAAGTTGTTATTTTCTATGGTAGAGTAGGTCAGGGTGTGACAGGGGGTGTTTGTCTATGTTTTGTATTTCTATGTTCGTTTTCTAGTTTTGTATTTCTATGTTGGTGTTGTTTGGTATGATCTCCAATTAGAGGCAGCTGGTCGTCGTTGTCTCTAATTGGAGGTCATATTTAAGCTGATGTTTGTCCCACCTGTTTTTTGTGGGTGATTATCTTTTGAGTAGTGTTTATTTCTCTCTGCGTCACGGTTTGTTGTTTTCTGTTATTCAAGTTATTTGTGCATCGCGACGTTTCACGGAATAAATCAATATGTGGAACTAGAACAATGCTGCACTTTGGTCCGATCCTTTAGACAGCCGTGACAGACTGTAACACAACAACATGTGGAAAGAAATCAAGGGGTGTGAAAACTTTCTGATACATTAGGTTGTATATGAACTTTTAGTTACAGGCCTATTGTAAATGTGTATTATTGTAGAGTCGTCATCTTTATCTTTATTGTAAAAGGAAATACAACAAATATATATAAATAACAAAAAGAAATAAATAAGTTTGGACAGTGTATGAATAGAAAAGGTGTGTACAGCAGTAGTTATATAGGATGGTGTGTATAGACAGTAGTTATATAGGATGGTGTGTATAGTCAGTAGTTATATAGGATGGTGTGTATAGACAGTAGTTATATAGGATGGTGTGTATAGACAGTAGTTATATAGGATGGTGTGTATAGACAGTATAGACAGTAGTTATACAGGATGGTGTGTATAGACAGTAGTTATATAGGATGGTGTGTATAGACAGTAGTTATATAGGATGGTGTGTATAAACAGTATGGACAGTAGTTATATAGGATGGTGTGTATAGACAGTATAGACAGTAGTTATATAGGATGGTGTGTATAGACAGTAGTTATATAGGATGGTGTGTATAAACAGTATAGACAGTAGTTATATAGGATGGTGTGTATAGACAGTATAGCCAGTAGTTATATAGCATGGTGTGTATAGACAGTAGTTATATAGGATGGTGTGTATAGACAGTAAGGCCAGTAGTTATATAGGATGGTGTGTATAGACAGTATAGACAGTAGTTATATAGGATGGTGTGTATAGACAGTAAGGCCAGTAGTTATATAGGATGGTGTGTATAGACAGTATGGACAGTTGTTATATAGCATGGTGTGTATAGACAGTATAGACAGTATGAATAGAAAACATGTGTACAGCAGTAGTTATATAGGATGAGTCAGTATATACATCTAAAGTGGGTAAAATAGTATGTAAACATTATTAAAGTGACCAGTGTTAGATGACTATGTACATAGGGCAGCAGTCTCTAAGGTGCAGGGTAGAGTACCGGGTGGTAGCCCGCTAGTAACAGTGACTGAAGTTCAGGGCAGGGTACTGGGTGGTAGCCGGCTAGTGACATTGTCTAAGGTGCAGGGTAGAGTACCTGGTAGTAGCTGGCTAGTAACAGTGACTGAAGTTCAGGGCAGGGTACTGGGTGAAGGCCGGCTCATGGTGACAGTTTAGCAGTCTGATGGTCTGGAGATAGAAGCTGTTTATCAGTCTCTTGGACCCAGCTTTGATGCACCTGTATTGTCTCCCCTTTCTAGATGGTAGCAGGGTGAACAGGCCTTGGCTCGGCGGGGTGAACAGGTCCTTGATGATCTTCTTGGCCTTCCTGTGACACCGGGTGCCTATTGGGAGTCGGGGCCAAAAGTTTTGAGAATGACACAAATATTAATTTCCACAAAGTTTGCTGCTTCAGGGTCTTTAGATATTTTTGTCAGATGTTACTATGGAATACTGAAGTATAATTACAAGCATTTCATAAGTGTCAAAGGCTTTTATTGACAATTACATGAAGTTGATGCAAAGAGTCAATATTTGCAGTGTTGACCCTTCTTTTTCAAGACCTCTGCAATCTGCCCTGGCATGCTGTCAATTAACTTCTGGGCCACATCCTGACTGATGGCAGCCCATTCTTGCATAATCAATGCTTGGAGTTTGTCAGAATTTGTGGGTTTTTGTTTGTGCACCCGCCTCTTGAGGATTGACCACAAGTTCTCAATGGGATTAAGGTCTGGGGAGTTTCCTGGCCATGGACCCAAAATATAGATGTTTTGTTCCCCGAGCCACTTAGTTATCACTTTTGCCTTATGGCAAGGTGCTCCATCATGCTGGAAAAGGCATTGTTCGTCACCAAACTGTTCCTGGATGGTTGGGAGAAGTTGCTCTCGGAGGATGTGTTGGTACCATTCTTTATTCATGGCTATGTTCTTAGGCAAAATTGTGAGTGAGCCCACTCCCTTGCTGCCCTTCTTGACACCAGGCCATCCTCCAAAAGTCTTTGCCTGACTGTGCGTGCAGATGCACTCACACCTGCCTGCTGCCATTCCTGAGCAAGCTCTGTACTGGTGGTGCCACGATCCTGCAGCTGAATCAACTTTAGGAGATGGTCTTGGCGCTTGCTGGACTTTCTTGGGTGCCCTGAAGCCTTCTTCACAACAATTGAACAGCTCTCCTTGAAGTTCTTGATGATCCGATAAATGGTTGCTTTAGGTGCAATCTTACTGGCAGCAATATCCTTGCCTGTGAAGCCCTTTTTGTGCAAAGCAATGACGACGACACATGTTTCCTTGCAGGTAACCATGCTTGACAGAGGAAGAACAATGATTCCAAGCACCACCCTCCTTTTGAAGCTTCCAGTCTGTTATTCGAACTCAATCAGCATGACAGAGTTGATCTCCAGTCTTGTCCTCGTCAACACTCACACCTGTGTTAACGGTTGAATCACTGACATAATGTCAGCTGGTCCTTTTGTGGCAGGGCTGAAATGCAGTGGAAATGTTTTGGGGGATTCAGTTCATTTGCATGGCAAAGAGGGACTTTGCAATTAATTGCAATTCATCTGATCACTCTTCATAACATTCTGGAGTATATGCAAATTGCCATCATACAAACTGAGGCAGCAGACTTTGTGAAAATTAATATTTGTGTCGTTCTCAAAACTTTTGGCCACGACTGTAGATGTCCTGGAGGGCTAGCATTGTGCATACATACACAGGCCATACATGCACACAAACACATCATCTTTCTCACACAAACACACACACACACACACAAACTCCGTAATACACCAACCACTGCCACTTTCTCAGGTTTAATACCTGTTCAGCTCTTTCATCCAGACCCCCCAGGGAGACACAAAACATTCTCCAGATCGCCAGAGTCGCTGACGACACCGCCTTGACCAGAATCCAGGGTAACGACCCAAAAAGCACCCTATTCCCTACATAGTATGAGATCCCTATGGGTTCTGGTCAAAATAGTGCACTACTAGGGTACGATTTGAGACGCACACTTCAAGAAATGCTTCAGTGATATAAGATTATTTCTTTATTAATTTAAGCATCCCTGAATAATATTTTTTTACAGTCTTTTGATATAAGCATATTTCTTTATGATAATTATTCTGAAGTCATGCTGAGTCCAGAACTAATGCTCTCACACCAGGGCAGATCACTTGTAAAGTTGCCAGGTTTGCAGTTTGCACAAACATCACTCAACTACTGTATATTGCAGTGCCGACATAAATATATAGTATCTTTATGGATCACAACAGTACTGATATCTCTATGGATCATTACAGTAGTGATATCGCTATGGATCACTACAGTAGTGATATCTCTATGGATCATTACAGTAGTGATATCTCTATGGATCACTACAGTAGTGATATCTCTATGGATCACTACAGTAGTGATATCTCTATGGATCAATACAGTGGTGATATCTCTACGGATCTGTAACGGTCGTCGTATGTAATGGACCAAGGCGCAGCTGGTTGAGTGCTCATTTTAAAGTTTACTAGAACACACAAAAAAAAAAGAAAACGAACAGTATTGCAGGCTACACACAGCTATGCAAAAACAACTTCCCACAAAGGACAGGTGAAAAAGGGCTACCTAAGTATGACTTCCAATCAGCAACAACGATGTACAGCTGTTCCTGATTGAGAGCCATACCAGGCCAACACAAAGAAATACACAACATAGACAGAGCATAGAAATACAAAACATAGAACATAACCAAAACCCCCAGAATACTCTAAACAAACACCCCTCTACATAAACACATATCCCAACAAACCCCGAACCACATAAAACAAACACCCCCCTGCCACGTCCTGACCAAACTACAATAACAAATAACCCCTTTACTGGTCAGGATGTGACAGGATCACTACAGTACTGATATCTCTATGGATTACTACAGTAGTGATATCTCTATGGATCACTACAGTAGTGATATCTGTACGGATCACTACAGTAGTGATATCTCTATGGATTACTACAGTAGTGATATCTCTATGGATCACTAATGTAGTTATATCTGTATGGATCACTACAGTAGTGATATCTCTATGGATCATTACAGTAGTGATATCTCTATGGATCACTACAGTAGTGATATCTCTACGGATCATTACAGCAGTGATATCTCTATGGATCACTACAGTAGTGATATCTGTACGGATCACTACAGTAGTGATATCTCTATGGATCACTACAGTAGTGATATCTCTATGGATCATTACAGTAGTGATATCTCTATGGATCACTACAGTAGTGATATCTCTATGGATCACTACAGTAGTGATATCTCTATGGATCACTACAGTAGTGATATCTCTATGGATCACTACTGTAGTGATATCTCTATGGATCATTACAGTAGTGATATCTCTATGGATCACTACAGTAGTGATTTCTCTATGGATCACTACAGTAGTGATATCTCTATGGATCACTACAGTACTGATATCTCTATGGGTCACACTCCAACACTCATACATAATTTACAAACAAAGCATTTGTGTTTAGTGAGTCCGCCAGATCAGAGGCAGTAGGGATGACCCGGGATGTTCTCTTGATAATTTCGCAGATTTGACTATTGTCGGTCCTGCTAAGCATTCAAAATGTAACGAGTACTTTTGGGTGTATAGGAATGTAGTGAAGTAAATGTAAAATTTGTATATAAACAGTAAAGTAAAATAGCGATACCCCAAAAAACTACTTAAGTAATACTTTAAAGTATTTTTACTTAAGTACTTTACACCACTGATCAGCAGTCAACACAAAATAATTGTAATGAGTTTGATGAGTGTTGATTGACTTATTTTAAATGAATCTACTGAATAAACAGAGTAGGTATTGGGTTAAGTCTGAAACAACTATGTGGTGTATTTGGTTAATTCTTAAACAACTGTGTGTATTAGGTTAAGTCTTAAACAACTGTGTGTATTGGGTTAAGTCTGAAACAACTATGTGGTGTATTTGGTTAAGTCTGAAACAACTGTGTGTATTGGGTTAATTCTTAAACAACTGTGTGTATTAGGTTAAGTCTTAAACAACGGTGTGTATTGGGTTAAGTCTGAAACAACTGTGTGGTGTATTGCATTGTCTTAAACAACTGTGTGTATTGCGTTAAGTCTTAACCTCACTAGGGTAGGGGGCAGTATTTTCACGTCCGGATGAAAAGCGTGCCCAGAGTAAACTGCCTACTACTCAGGCCCAGAAGCTAGGATATGCATATTATTAGTAGATTTAGATAGAAAACACTCTGAAGTTTCTAAAACTGTTTGAATGATGTATGTGAGTATAACAGAACTCATATGGCAGGCACAAACCTGAGACAAATCCAATCCGGAAGTGGGAAATCTGAGGTTTGTAGTTTTTCAAGTGATTGCCTATCCAATATACAGTGTCTGTGGGGTCATATTGCACTTCCTAAGGCTTCCACTAGATGTCAACAGTCTTTAGAACATTGTTTAAGGCTTGTACTGTGAATGGGGAGAGAATAACAGCTATTTGAACCAGGTGTCTGGCAGAATGGCATGAGCTCAGTCATGCGCGCAGCCTTGAGAACGAGATGAGTTCCTTTTCATTTATGAAGACAAAGGAATTGTCCGTTTGGACTATTATTGAAGATTTATGATAAAAACATCCTAAAGATTGATTCTATACATCGTTTGACTTCTACAAACTGTAATAGAACTTTTTTGACTTATCGTCAGAACTTAGTGCTCGCGCATTTTTCATTTGGAATAGTGAACTGAACGCGCAAATTTGGACATAAATATGAACTTTATCGAAACAAAACAAACATTTATTGTGGAACTGGGATTCCTGGGAGTGCATGCCGATGAAGATCATCAAAGGTAAATGAATATTTATAATGCTATTTCTGACTTTTGTTGACTCCACAACATGGCGGGTATCTGTATGGCTTGTTTTGGTGACTGAGCGCTGTACTCAGATTATTGCAAAGTGTGCTTTCGCCGTAAAGCTTTTTTGAAACCTGACACAGCGGTTGCATTAAGGAGACCTTTATCTTTAATTCTATGCATAACAGTTGTATATTTTATCAATGTTTACAATGAGTATTTTTGTAAATTGATGTGCTCATTCACTGGAAGTTTTGGAGGCAAAACATTTCTGAACATTACATGCCAATGTAAAATTGGGTTTTTGGATATAAATATGAACTTTATCGAGCAAAACATACATGTATTGTGTAATATTGAGTTTTGGGAGTGTCATCTGAAGAAGATCGTCAAAGTTTAGTGATTCATTTTAGCTGTATTTCTGTTTTTTGTGACGCCTCTCCTTACTTGGAAAATGTCTGTTTGGTTTTTCTTGTCTAGGTGCTGTCCTAACATAATCTAATGGTATGCTTTCGCCTTAAAGCCTTTTTGAAATCGGACACTGTGGTTGGATTAACGAGAAGTTTATCTTTAAAATGATGTATAATACTTGTATGTATGAGAAATTTGAATTATGAGATTTTTGTTGTTTTGAATTTGGCGCCCTGCTATTTCACTGGCTGTTGGAAAGCGTCCCACATACACCAGAGAGGTTTTAAACAACTGTGTGTATTGGGTTAAGTCTGAAACAACTGTGTGTATTGGGTTAAGTCTTAAACAACAGTAGGTATTGGTTGCGTGTTGAAACTCTACCTCTGACTTTCCTCTGTCTTCCTTTTTCTCTCTAGGGGACCATTCTGTTACCTGGAAACAGAGTCACTGAGCATCCCAGCAATGGTGACGAGGGGGGAAAATTCCTGTTTGAGGTCTCTGCAGGTAAGACAAAGAAATAGAGCTGCTTTTTATCTTACGCAAGCCAGAGCAAATCCAGAGGTATTATTCACCGGAAAGACCTTAATTCAAGGGCACCTCGTGATGAAAATGACAATAGGGTGACATTGTGACAGAACCCATTATAATCACACCTCCCAAAAAATGTAAGGTGTTTGGGAACACTTGCTGTCACTTGCAGTCACAGCTCAGTAAACACATCTAACACAGGGAACTGTTGTTATTTTTCTGAGATGGATCTACAGTGTTAGCAACATTCACTCTCGTCATTGTTTTTGTGGGTCTCTGTGGATTATAAAGACACTACAAATTCAATCAAATCTGCTCTGCTGGAAAAGTCCAATCTTCCAATTTTATTTTGATCAAATTATTGTTTTGTTAGACATAATACATATTGTGTCAGTAGTCTCTTAATTATTCTGACCTCTAATGTCAGGATCCATTTTCCTCTCCTTGCTAGCAGTATATCTTTCTACCACATCATAACAACAGCCCTTTGTAGTTTGAAGTGGCACTCAGTGGGAAATGTTTTGATGTTGCACAGCTGGTGAGTTATGCAGTGACTGGGTTCGTCCCAATTGGGGTTTCGCACCCTATTCCCTACATAGCAGTGGTTGGAACCAGTTCAGGGAACAGAACATTTTTTGAAGAATATTTTTTTTTAATGTTTTAGTCATTTACCAGACGCTCTTATCCAGAGTGACTTACAGTAGTGAATGCATACATTTAAAAAAAAAAAAAAATTCCTTACTGGTCCCCCGTGGTAATCAAACCCACAACCCTGGCGTTGCAAACACCATGCTCTACCAACTGAGCCACCCGGGAAACAGAACTGGGAATGAAACTGATCTATAGTGTTTTCCGGGAAACAGATTTTTTTTCTTCTAATCTTGAGAACTGGTAAAAAAATAAATACTTCTAGATCCAAAAATCTTCCTAAAGTCTAGTATATATTTCTTCAGACTGCTCCATGTCCACCCCTCTCTCTCACTCTCTACACAGCTGTGAAATTTCAGATGTATCTTGCCCATGCACTTATCTGACCAATCAAACACTGCTCCAAAGAAAGCTTTTCTATCCGTGCTAATTGGTGGAGTAAATTAATGAGATAAATATAAAAATGGCATTGATTTCACAGGTAAAAAAATATATGCGGAAAGGAACTACATGAACTGTTACTTGTTGTTGTTGTTGTTGTTGTTGTTGTTGTTGTTGTTGTTGTTTGAACCGGTTCGGAACATCGGAACGGAACAAAAGAAATAGGGGTTCTCTTCGGAACCAACCCCACTACATAGTGCACTAATTTTGAGAAGATCCCTATGAGCCCTGATCAAAGGTAGTGCACTACGTGGGGTATAGTGTTCCATTTGGGAGTCTTTGTTTGGGTACTAGTAGTTTTTTTGATGACCCTTGACATTCTTCCCAGAGCTCAGTGGCTCTTTGAGTGAGAGACACACACACACACACACACACTGTGGACTTTGACCTTGCAGATCCTGAACCTGCAGTCGGGAGGGCCTTGACTAGAGACTAGAGAGTACACAAAGGAAAAGGGAGTCAAGGGAGTCCTGGGAAAAAATGATTTCTAACCACGGTCTGTGTCCCAAATGGCCCCCTATTCCCTACATCATTACACTACTTTTGAACAGGGCCAATAGGACTCTGGTCAACATTAGTGTCCTATATACCAGGACCAATAGGGCTCTGGTCAACAGTAGTGTACTATATACCAGGACCAATAGGACTCTGGTCAACAGTAGTGTACTATATACCAGTACCAATAGGACTCTGGTCAACAGTAGTGTACTATATACCAGGACCAATAGGACTCTGGTCAAAAGTAGTGTACTATATACCAGGACCAATAGGACTCTGGTCAACAGTAGTGTACTATATACCAGGACCAATAGGGCTCTGGTCAACAGTAGTGTACTATATACCAGGACCAATAGGACTCTGGTCAACAGTAGTGTACTATATACCAGGACCAATAGGACTCTGGTCAACAGTAGTGTGCTATATATCAGGACTAATAGGACTCTGGTCAACAGTAGTGTACTATATACCAGGACCAATAGGACTCTGGTCAACAGTAGTGTACTATATACCAGGACCAATAGGACTCTGGTCAACAGTAGTGTACTATATACCAGGACCAATAGGACTCTGGTCAACAGTAGTGTACTATATACCAGGACCAATAGGACTCTGGTCAACAGTAGTGTACTATATACCAGGACCAATAGGACTCTGGTCAACAGTAGTGTACTATATACCAGGACCAATAGGACTCTGGTCAACAGTAGTGTCCTATATACCAGGACCAATAGGACTCTGGTCAACAGTAGTGTCCTATATACCAGGACTAATAGGACTCTGGTCAACAGTAGTGTATATACCAGGACCAATAGGACTCTGGTCAACAGTAGTGTACTATATACCAGGACTAATAGGACTCTGGTCAACAGTAGTGTACTATATACCAGGACTAATAGGACTCTGGTCAACAGTAGTGTGCTATATATCAGGACTAATAGGACTCTGGTCAACAGTAGTGTATATACCAGGACCAATAGGACTCTGGTCAACAGTAGTGTACTATATACCAGGACCAATAGGACTCTGGTCAACAGTAGTGTCCTATATACCAGGACTAATAGGACTCTGGTCAACAGTAGTGTACTATATACCAGGACCAATAGGACCCTGGTCAACAGTAGTGTACTATATACCAGGACCAATAGGACTCTGGTCAACAGTAGTGTACTATATACCAGGACTATTAGGACTCTGGTCAACAGTAGTGTACTATATACCAGGACCAATAGGACTCTGGTTAACAGAGGTGTACTATATACCAGGACCAATAGGACTCTGGTCAACAGTAGTGTACTATATACCAGGACCAATAGGACTCTGGTCAACAGTAGTGTACTATATACCAGGACTAATAGGACTCTGGTCAACAGTAGTGTACTATATACCAGGACTAATAGGACTCTGGTCAACAGTAGTGTACTATATACCAGGACCAATAGGACTCTGGTCAACAGTAGTGTACTATATACCAGGACTAATAGGACTCTGGTCAACAGTAGTGTACTATATACCAGGACTAATAGGACTCTGGTCAACAGTAGTGTTCTATATATCAGGACTAATAGGACTCTGGTCAACAGTAGTGTACTATATACCAGGACCAATAGGACTCTGGTCAACAGTAGTGTACTATATACCAGGACTAATAGGACTCTGGTCAACAGTAGTGTACTATATACCAGGACCAATAGGACTCTGGTCAACAGTAGTGTACTATATACCAGGACTAATAGGACTCTGGTCAACAGTAGTGTACTATATACCAGGACTAATAGGACTCTGGTCAACAGTAGTGTGCTATATACCAGGACCAATAGGACTCTGGTCAACAGTAGTGTACTATATATCAGGACTAATAGGACTCTGGTCAACAGTAGTGCACTATATACCAGGACCAATAGGACTCTGGTCAACAGTAGTGTACTATATACCAGGACCAATAGGACTCTGGTCAACAGTAGTGTACTATATACCAGGACTAATAGGACTCTGGTCAACAGTAGTGTACTATATACCAGGACCAATAGGACTCTGGTCAACAGTAGTGTACTATATACCAGGACTAATAGGACTCTGGTCAACAGTAGTGTCCTATATACCAGGACCAATAGGACTCTGGTCAACAGTAGTGTACTATATATCAGGACTAATAGGACTCTGGTCAACAGTAGTGTCCTATATACCAGGACTAATAGGACTCTGGTCAACAGTAGTGTATATACCAGGACCAATAGGACTCTGGTCAACAGTAGTGTACTATATACCAGGACTAATAGGACTCTGGTCAACAGTAGTGTACTATATACCAGGACTAATAGGACTCTGGTCAACAGTAGTGTGCTATATATCAGGACTAATAGGACTCTGGTCAACAGTAGTGTATATACCAGGACCAATAGGACTCTGGTCAACAGTAGTGTACTATATACCAGGACCAATAGGACTCTGGTCAACAGTAGTGTCCTATATACCAGGACTAATAGGACTCTGGTCAACAGTAGTGTACTATATACCAGGACCAATAGGACCCTGGTCAACAGTAGTGTACTATATACCAGGACCAATAGGACTCTGGTCAACAGTAGTGTACTATATACCAGGACTATTAGGACTCTGGTCAACAGTAGTGTACTATATACCAGGACCAATAGGACTCTGGTTAACAGAGGTGTACTATATACCAGGACCAATAGGACTCTGGTCAACAGTAGTGTACTATATACCAGGACCAATAGGACTCTGGTCAACAGTAGTGTACTATATACCAGGACTAATAGGACTCTGGTCAACAGTAGTGTACTATATACCAGGACTAATAGGACTCTGGTCAACAGTAGTGTACTATATACCAGGACCAATAGGACTCTGGTCAACAGTAGTGTACTATATACCAGGACTAATAGGACTCTGGTCAACAGTAGTGTACTATATACCAGGACTAATAGGACTCTGGTCAACAGTAGTGTTCTATATATCAGGACTAATAGGACTCTGGTCAACAGTAGTGTACTATATACCAGGACCAATAGGACTCTGGTCAACAGTAGTGTACTATATACCAGGACTAATAGGACTCTGGTCAACAGTAGTGTACTATATACCAGGACCAATAGGACTCTGGTCAACAGTAGTGTACTATATACCAGGACTAATAGGACTCTGGTCAACAGTAGTGTACTATATACCAGGACTAATAGGACTCTGGTCAACAGTAGTGTGCTATATACCAGGACCAATAGGACTCTGGTCAACAGTAGTGTACTATATATCAGGACTAATAGGACTCTGGTCAACAGTAGTGTACTATATACCAGGACCAATAGGACTCTGGTCAACAGTAGTGTACTATATACCAGGACCAATAGGACTCTGGTCAACAGTAGTGTACTATATACCAGGACTAATAGGACTCTGGTCAACAGTAGTGTACTATATACCAGGACCAATAGGACTCTGGTCAACAGTAGTGTACTATATACCAGGACTAATAGGACTCTGGTCAACAGTAGTGTCCTATATACCAGGACCAATAGGACTCTGGTCAACAGTAGTGTACTATATATCAGGACTAATAGGACTCTGGTCAACAGTAGTGTACTATATACCAGGACTAATAGGACTCTGGTCAACAGTAGTGTACTATATACCAGGACCAATAGGACTCTGGTCAACAGTAGTGTACTATATACCAGGACTAATAGGACTCTGGTCAACAGTAGTGTACTATATACCAGGACCAATAGGACTCTGGTCAACAGTAGTGTACTATATACCAGGACCAATAGGACTCTGGTCAACAGTAGTGTACTATATACCAGGACTAATAGGACTCTGGTCAACAGTAGTGTACTATATACCAGGACCAATAGGACTCTGGTCAACAGTAGTGTACTATATACCAGGACTAATAGGACTCTGGTCAACAGTAGTGTGCTATATATCAGGACTAATAGGACTCTGGTCAACAGTAGTGTACTATATACCAGGACCAATAGGACTCTGGTCCACAGTAGTGCACTATATACCAGGACCAATAGGACTCTGGTCAACAGTAGTGCACCATCCAGGGAATAGGGTGGTATTTGGGATGAGCCCTCAGCTGGTCTGTGGGGGAATGCGTGACCAACTCCAATCGATCCACCAGAGAGGAATGTGTAGATGTTGTTGTGTACTGACTCATCTTTTCCCTTTCTGGTGGACCCCTCCTTTCTCTCCCTCGCTTCTTTCATTCTGGTGTTTCATCCCCCATTGCTTTTATGAAGAAAACAGAATTGAGATCCAAGAGGTTATTCTTCTGTATTCTATTGACTGATCCGTGACTGATCTTTATTCCATTCTGTATTCTATTGACTGATCCGTGACTGATCTGTATTCCATTCTGTATTCTATTGACTGATCCGTGACTGATCTGTATTCCCTTCTGTATTCTATTGACTGATCCGTGACTGATCTGTATTCCATTCTGTATTGTATTGACTGATCTGTATTCCATTCTGTATTCTATTGACTGATCCATGACTGATCTGTATTCCATTCTGTATTCTATTGACTGATCCGTGACTGATCTGTATGCCATTCTGTATTCTATTGACTGATCCGTGACTGATCTGTATGCCATTCTGTATTCTATTGACTGATCCGTGACTGATCTGTATTCCATTCTGTATTCTATTGACTGATCCGTGACTGATCTGTATGCCATTCTGTATTGTATTGACTGATCTGTATTCCATTCTGTATTCTATTGACTGATCCGTGACTGATCTGTATTCCATTCTGTATTGTATTGACTGATCCGTGACTGATCTGTATTCCATTCTGTATTGTATTGACTGATCCGTGACTGATCTGTATTCCATTCTGTATTGTATTGACTGATCCGTGACTGATCTGTATTCCATTCTGTATTCTATTGACTGATCCGCGACTGATCTTTATTCCTTTGAACACAATCAAGAACCAAGGCTTGTTCTCTCATGGGTTAATGTGACGCTTCTTTATTTCAGTCAATACAATGTGCCCTTGGGTTCTTCTATTTGGGTTATTAAAATGAATAAGTAAAGCTTGTCTGAACAGTGCCTGTACTGCTTTGATTGTGAGTCTGTGTGTCTCAGCCGTTGTTTTTGGGAGAGTTGTGTCCTTGCAGGATATCTATCTAATGATTTGCACTAGCCAAGTGGTAGACATATCAGTTCCAGGGTAACTTTGTGAATTTCTTGTTGTTGCCTTTGTTACAGTTTTGTAACTTTTTGAATTAGTCCATTCATTGACATTTCCTGTAAGGCATGCATCACCCCTTCCACTCAATGTGGTGGTTCTATTACAGTACATAGTGTGTGTGGCCCACTGGACTAAATATTCCTGGCATCTGGGTTTTCCTCTAATTCATACAGCCAGCCTGTTAACTCGAAAACATTTCATCCTCAAATTGTGAATGCTGCTTCATTCACTAGAAGATGTTGTGCATGTGATTCTCATGCCAGGAACAGGGAGAAAGAGATGATTTTCAGTGATTTTGAACCAGTGTATTTTCCTGTCAATCTAATTTTTTGTACGTCCCAAATGGTATCCTATTCCCTGTATAGTACACTACTTTAGACCAGTGCACTATGGGCCCTTGTCAAAAGTAGTGCACTACATAGGGAATAGGGTGCCAACACGTTGTGAATAATTGCTTATATTGTTCATGTGGACTCTGTTACATGAGCGAACAAAACATAAGGCTTTAGTTTGGGGATGAGTGATGGCCGAACACATGTCCATACGTCTTTGTGTTTGGCACACACAATAAAGGATAAACTGTACGTATTTCAACAGAGAATAGAGCAAATTGTATGTTTCTAGGTAAAGCACAGACCTAAATACTCCTTCCTGAGAGCATCCCTGATAATGACGGTAGATTATATGCAAGGCAAGCTATGTTTTGTCCTACAGCTATAAATCTCTACTTGGTCATGTGGAATAAATGGGCATATTCCATTGAACCTTTTAATTAGATGTATATATCAAAAAACATCTGACCTGAATGATACATGAACTGATGGCTGAGATATAAACACTAGAGAGGAGCATAAATCATGTTTTTTAATCAGCAACTATCTTTTCTGGTTTGAAGTGGACTTGCTATTCACAATAAATCATTCCGTCTGTTGCCGTAGACCAGGGATGGGCAACTTTGATGTGGGTGTGGGGCCACAAAATATGAGGGGCCCCAGTGGCTCGCTGGTCTGCGTACCCACACATGCAGTCAATTGATTTGTGCAATCAATCCACTTGTGCAGTTAAACTACTTAACTCTCTTAACTAAATCCATTATACCAGTAGCCAGGGCCAGTTTTAGTCTTTTGGAGGGCCTAAGCACCTTGCGGGCAAAACATTTTACTGGCCCCCGTCGTGACGGCGGAGAGAAGAAACTACGTTTTAAAGTTCATTTCCTGCAATTCTACACATTTTGCCATGGGGCCTAGAGAAAATGTTGTAATTTTATAACAAATGTTATGAATTCTACACATTTTGCCACAGGGCTAGAGAAAATGTTGTAATTTTATAACAAATGTCATGAATTCTGCACATTTTGCCACAGGGCTAGAGAAAATGTTGTAATTTTATAACAAATGTCATGAATTCTGCACATTTTGCCATGGTGCAGAAAGAAGAAAAAAATATATTTTTTACTGCACATTTCCTGCAGTTCTATCAATTCTATTCAGTTTGCCATGACATATTCCATGTTAATGGTGATATCTGAGTGAAAGTGACTAACAAAATAAATGTGGGGCCTGGGTACGTGATTACTACACATTTAGGTAGCTGAGTAGACTAATTTAATTTTGCTGACATGGCTAATTAAGTGACTGTCAGTGACATAGATAACAGGAGAAAAACTGCTGAAACACAACCACATTTAGAAATTGCACCTTGTGTATTGCTCCATGGGCCTACAAAATGGAATGTGGTTGCCCATCCCTGCTGTAGATTGTCACAGCCTGTCATAGCCCGAAGTAGACTGATAAAGCATCTATAGTTTGATAAACAAATCAGCTGTCCGAAAGGAGAAATTATTACCCATGTGGCCAGCTGTAGCTGTCCAATATATCACCCATGTTTTAGAAACCTTGTGACAGGGTTTTGACAAGGTTAATGCATGACACTTTAATCAATTATATCATTGGTGTTTAACCCTAACCCTTTTGACGAAGGTTTCAATACAGATGGTATGCGAGTGTGGTTTATACATGACACGTTAGTCAGTCATATCATTGCAGTTTTTTTGTCATCTGAATGACAATCAATCAAGTTTTGTTGTGTCACATATTCAAAATGGAATAAGGAATGAAGTCGACTTTATTATTAGAACAGGCAAAGCAGCAACCACCAGGGAATTTGAAATGCAAATATTGCTTCCAAGAATAGCGTTGTCCTTGCCTTAGAAAAGAGAGAAGGTTGAGCTGAAAGTGGCATTTCTGGGGAAGCTGTGGGTGAGAGGGAGAGATGCTTCCTCTTTTAGGGAAACAGTAGGTGAGAGAGATTGTTCCTCTTTAAGGGAAACAGTAGGCTGGGACAGTCATGTGGAAAGAAGAACACCTGCTGTCTGTGTTCCGGTAAACCATAACCATAGAATTTGAGTTTTAGACTGGACCAGTGAAATATATCTGTGATGTGAGTGGCTTTGACCCTTCTTGTAATTCTACATCTAGGAATCCATCACCCCCCCAGACAGACATGGCATGGGTCTGCCTAGCTGGCATTGAGCCCTAAACTCTGGATCCTGGATCATTCCAACGTCCGTAGTGTACTACTTATATCAGAATGTATGTTTAATACAATCCTTCATTCTGAGTGGTACGTAAGTGTGAATATTGGAACGGGAGCCTGGGTCTGCCTAGCAGCAGCCCTGAACTCTGGGTCCTGCTCCTGTCACAGCACCCTGGTAATCGGGCTCTATAATGATCGTTTAATGGGGGTCCTCAGTCTCTGGGGTTGCATCATATTATTCTCACTTTCAATGGGCTCAGTCTATCTCTTTATAGCTGCCTGACACACACACACACACACACACACACACACACACACACACACACACACACACACACACACACACACACACACACACACACACACACACACACACACACACACACACACACACACAGTGTTGAATCATATTATCATCACCTTTGGTTATGGCTTAATTACAGTGAGGCAGGAGGGGGTAGAGGAGGGATATTCATTATCTTTGTCTCCCCACATACAGAGAGCAGTGTGTGTGTGTGTGTGTGTGTGTGTGTGTGTGTATGTGCGCGTATGTGTGCGCGTGTGTGTGCGTGTGTGTGTGTGTGTGTGTGTGTGTGTGTGTGCGCGCGTGTGCACATGTGTGTGTGCATGTGCGTGTGTGTGTGCATGTGCGTGTGTGTGTGTTCGCGTGTGTGTGTGTGCGTGTGCACGTGTGTGTGGCAGACAGACAGGAGCAGACATGGAGGTCATGTGCTTGAGCGATTTACAGTCTTGCTAATTTTATTTAGGGGGTTAATGTTTGACAAGAAGCTGACAGGGGGGAGGAGGGAGGTAGAGAGGGAGGTGGGGAAGCAGTCAATGTCAACGTCAGGGTCATAGCTGTAGAATAGCTGTTCAGCTTCTTAAAGCCACAGGATTTCATGGCAACGATGGCACTATTTCAGTAGTGTGTCGCTGCTCATACCACACAGGATCCCTATGGGTTTAGGAGGGATTTCAGTATGCAGTTTGAGAGCATAGATTATTATTTGTAAAGTAACTGCTTTTTCTTTCAAATAAATGTTGGTTTGCATGCAGCGGGTAATGTTTGTATGCAGCGGGTAATGTTTGTATGCAGCGGGTAATGTTTGAATGCAGCGGGTAACGCTTGTATGCAGCGGGTAACATTTGTATGCAGCTGCTAATGTTTGTATGCAGCTGGTAATGTTTGTATGCAGCGGGTAACGCTTGTATGCAGCGGGGAATGTTTGTATGCAGCGGGTAATGTTTGTATGCAGCGGGTAATGTAAGTATGCAGCAGGTAATGTTTGTATGCAGCAGGTAATGCTTGTATGCAGCGGGTAATGTTTGTATGCAGCGGGTAATGTTTGTATGCAGCGGGTAATGTTTGTATGCAGCGGGTAATGTTTGTATGCAGCGGGTAATGTTTGTATGCAGCAGGTAATGTTTGTATGCAGCAGGTAATGTTTGTATGCAGCTCTGTAATGTATATCATGTAGTCAATGGCGACAGCATCCTGCAGACCTCCCCCTACATTCCACTTAGTAATGTAATACTGTATTCTGCCAGGCTAGGGCTTTATGTACCAGAACGGTGGGCAATGTGCCTTTTCCTGGCATTGGGCTGGTCATTTATTACTGTGGCTTTGTTCTCTTTCTGTGCCAGGTTGAGGCCATGCATGTGGCATGTGGATGGCCTGCCCATATCCACTCGTGCCTGGGCATCTGGTGTAAGCCCTCAGAGCAGCGTGAATTACAGGATTCGTTCAGGAGTGTGCACGCACACACAACCTACGCCTCGTAGCCTCACAACTCTTTTGGGGAGGGTGTGCTGATGTTTTTTGTTAAAGAACCGACAGTTTGGTTACTTAATCTGCAATACCAGCATAGCGTATTGTGAGAGAGTTACAGAATAATAATGAAATGAATGACACTATCAAGCTATGTTCCACAACAGTAGGCAGAAAGCCAGTAATACGGTGGGTCCATATTTCTGCCTGTAAGAGAGGTACTGTTTTGTCCACCTTTCCAGTAGAAAGTTATACAATCCTTATCGGCAGTAGTCCTGTGGGAGTTGACTGTATTACCCGAGAGAGAGAGCAGCAGTAGTCCTGTAGGAGGGGACTGTATTACCCGAGAGAGAGAGCAGCAGTAGTCCTGTAGGAGGTGACTGTATTACCCGAGAGAGAGAGCAGCAGTAGTCCTGTGGGAATTGACTGTATTACCCGAGAGAGAGAGCAGCAGTAGTCCTGTAGGAGGTGACTGTATTACCCGAGAGAGAGAGCAGCAGTAGTCCTGTAGGAGGTGACTGTATTACCCGAGAGAGAGCAGCAGTATTCCTGTGGGAGTTGACTGTATTACCCGAGAGAGAGAGCAGCAGTAGTCCTGTAGGAGGTGACTGTATTACCAGAGAGAGAGAGCAGCAGTAGTCCTGTGGGGGTTGACTGTATTACCCGAGAGAGAGAAGCAGTAGTCCTGTAGGAGGTGACTGTATTACCCGAGAGAGAGAGCAGCAGTAGTCCTGTAGGAGGTGACTGTATTACCCGAGAGAGAGAGCAGCAGTAGTCCTGTAGGAGGTGACTGTATTACCAGAGAGAGAGAGCAGCAGTAGTCCTGTGGGAGTTGACTGTATTACCTGAGAGAGAGCAGCAGTAGTCCTGTGGGAGTTGACTGTATTACCCAATAGAGAGCAGCAGTAGTCCTGTAGGAGGTGACTGTATTACCCGAGAGAGAGCAGCAGTATTCCTGTGGGAATTGACTGTATTACCCGAGAGAGAGAGCAGCAGTAGTCCTGTAGGAGGTGACTGTATTACCCGAGAGAGAGAGCAGCAGTAGTCCCGTAGGAGGTGACTGTATTACCCGAGAGAGAGAGCAGCAGTAGTCCTGTAGGAGGTGACTGTATTACCCGAGAGAGAGAGCAGCAGTAGTCCTGTAGGAGGTGACTGTATTACCCGAGAGAGAGAGCAGCAGTAGTCCTGTAGGAGGTGACTGTATTACCCGAGAGAGAGAGCAGCAGTAGTCCTGTGGGAGTTGACTGTATTACCCGAGAGAGAGAGCAGCAGTAGTCCTGTGGGAGTTGACTGTATTACCCGAGAGAGAGATTGGACCAGATTGACTCTGAACATATTGGATTCTCTCCACCTGTAATTGTCTGGTACCATGGAAACTTTATTATCGTACAATATATGAAGCCAAGTCATTTTCCCCCAGAAGTCATATATTTCTCTATGCTCAATTCACTTTTAATGTTGAGGGATTCAGTCCGAGGAATATCATATCTATCTATTGGTTATTATCGGAGTATTCTGAAACGACACTGTGAAAATGTATGGAAAACTCAGAAAACGACACTGTGAAAACATATGGAAAACTCAGAAAACGACACTGTGAAAACGTATGGCAACATCAGAAAACGACACTGTGAAAATGTATGGCAACATCAGAAAACGACACTGTGAAAACATATGGAAAACTCAGAAAACGACACTGTTAAAACGTATGGCAACATCAGAAAACGACACTGTGAAAACGGATGGCAACATCAGAAAACGACACTGTGAAAACATATGGAAAACTCAGAAAACGACACTGTTAAAACGTATGGCAACATCAGAAAACGACACTGTGAAAACGGATGGCAACATCAGAAAACGACACTGTGAAAACATATGGAAAACTCAGAAAACGACACTGTTAAAACGTATGGCAACATCAGAAAACGACACTGTGAAAACGGATGGCAACATTAGAAAAGGGTATTGCTGATAAACATGCACTGTAACCATTGAGTGAATTCTAAATCTGTATTCTGAGAGACAAATATCATGACATTGATAAAGAATGTTGTTTGTTGCTTCCCATCCATTTGTAAAGGAAAGTCCAGTAGCACACTGCAGAGAGCTAATCATAAGCTGTTGTTGTTGTTGTGGTTGTGGCTGTGGCTGTGGCTGTGCTGACTTGTCCATTGATTTTGTGCTAGCCAGCATATTGCCAGACCCAGGACAGGTACACTGTCATTTTCCAGCCAGTCAGTCACAGAAGCTTGAGCTAGTAATAACTGCGTGTGTGTGTGTGTGTGTGTGTGTGTGTGTGTGTGTGTGTGTGTGTGTGTGTGTGTGTGTGTGTGTTTGTGTTTGTTTGTTGCTCCCTGTACACTGCCCTAACTGACTGGAATGTGTGAGCCACAGTGGCCACTAATTATTAGCAAAACAATGACTGACCACCAGGCTACAAGACCTGTCATCCCCACAAACAGGGCCAACTGTCATCAGCGGCCAGCTGAGGAGAGGTCACACACACACACACACACACACACACACACACACACACACCGGGGAGAAAGTAACACCTGGAAAAGTCAAGCCTGTTAATAAGTGCTTCTGCTCAGGCTTTCAAAAGAAACACTGTAGTAGTATACAGTCTATAAACACTGTAGCAGTGTTCAGTCTATAAACACTGTAGTAGTATACAGTCTATAAACACTGTAGCAGTGTTCAGTCTATAAACACTGTAGTAGTATACAGTCTATAAACACTGTAGTAGTAAACAGTCTATAAACACTGTAGTAGTATACAGTCTATAAACACTGTAGTAGTATACAGTCTATAAACACTGTAGCAGTGTTCAGTCTATAAACACTGTAGTAGTATACAGTCTATAAACACTGTAGTAGTAAACAGTCTATAAACACTGTAGTAGTATACAGTCTATAAACACTGTAGTAGTATACAGTCTATAAACACTGTAGTAGTATACAGTCTATAAACACTGTAGTAGTATACAGTCTATAAACACTGTAGTAGTATACAGTCTATAAACACTGTAGTAGTGTACAGTCTATAAACACTGTAGTAGTATACAGTCTATAACCACTGTAGTAGTATACAGTCTATAAACACTGTAGTAGTATACAGTCTATAAACACTGTAGTAGTATACAGTCTATAAACACTGTAGTAGTATACAGTCTATAAACACTGTAGTAGTGTACAGTCTATAAACACTGCAGTAGTACACAGTCTATAAACACTGTAGCAGTGTACAGTCTATAAAAACTGTAGTAGTATACAGTCTATAAACACTGTAGTAGTATACAGTCTATAAACACTGTAGTAGTATACAGTCTACAGACACTGTAGTAGTGTACAGTCTACAGACACTTTATAGTAGTACACTACAGTCTACAGACACTATAGTAGTACACTACAGTCTACAGACACTGTAGTAGTACACTACAGTATATATATACTATTTAGTAGTACACTACAGTCAATATATACTATATAGTAGTACACTACAGGCCATATATACTATAGAAGTACACTAAAGTCCATATATACCATATAGTAGTACACTACAGTATAGAGATGCTATAGTAGTACACTACAGTCTACAGACACTATAGTAGTACACTACAGTACATAGACACTATAGTAGTACACTACAGTCTATAGATACTATATAGTAGTACACTACAGTCTATAGATACTATAGTAGCACACTACATTCTATAGATACTATAGTAGTACACTACAGTCTATAGATACTATAGTAGTGCTATAGAACTAATGGTATTATAGAACTAATGGTGCTATAGAACTAATGGTGCTATAGAACTAATGGTGCTATAGAACTAATGGTACTATAGAACTAATAGTACTATAGAACTAATAGTACTATAGAACTAATGGTACTATAGAACTAATGGTGCTATAGAACTAATGGTACTATATAACTAATGGTACTATATAACTAATGGTACTATAGAACTAATGGTGCTATAGAACTAATGGTGCTATAGAACTAATGGTACTATAGAACTAATGGTGCTATAGAACTAATGGTACTATAGAACTAATGGTACTATAGAACTAATGGTGCTATAGAACTAATGGTACTATAGAACTAATGGTATTATAGAACTAATGGTACTATAGAACTAATGGTATTATAGAACTAATGGTACTATAGAACTAATGGTACTATATAACTAATGGTACTATAGAACTAATGGTATTATAGAACTAATGGTACTATAGAACTAATGGTACTATATAACTAATGTTAACTATAATAGTGGAGAAGAATGTTTCCTACATATTTTCAACAGAGTCACGAATACAGAAAGTAGAAAAAAGAGCCTGAACTGAAGGGAATGTTTCGGCCATCTTTTCTGAGCCAAAACAATACTGGTCTCTCCTCTCCATGGCATCATCTTCCAGTTCATTTCAACCAGGGAAAAACAAGGGGACAGCCTTATGAATCGGCTAATAAAGAGCCTACAGAGAACCAGAGAAAGAACGAACGAGAGGAAAACTCAACAAACTAATTCCACTCAGTCTAAATCTGGCCCTGGCTACAGCTAAGTAAAAGGACACAGTGCTGCAAGATTGGAAGGTTACTGTAGGACCATCTGCGTCGGCTTGGACAGAGGAAGTGAGAGAGGGGGGGGAAAGAGAGAGAGAAATAGATTGAGAGAGAGAGAGAGAGAGAGAGAGAGAGAGAGAGAGAGAGAGAGAGAGAGAGGACATAACACACAGTTGTCCATTGTCCTGTGAGGCGATGATAGAAGCTGGAGAGAGGCCAGGTATCTGTTGACTACTAGGGGGCAGAGAAGGGGAGAAGGGGTAGAGGATAGAATGAGTAACGGAGAGGGGGAGAGAAGGAGAGAAGGGGTAGAGGATAGAATGAGTAACGGAGAGGGGGAGAGAAGGAGAGAATAGAAAATAGGGAGTGACAGAGTGAGGAAAAAAGGGAGGAGGGTGGCATGGGTGTGAAATACTCAAGGAGACTTTCTCTCTCTCTTTTCTTTGCAGCACCTTTATCCTAAGTCTATAGATGAATACTGTAGCCAGCTATTTTCTACAGTCTAGTCTTTCATTTGTGTAAGTTAGTCGTGTCTGATGCCTATATAGGTGGTGTGATGCCCCAACAACATTCATTTAACTATACACTGACTGTAGAAAACATTATAAACACCTTCCTAATGAAGAGTTGCACCCCCTTTTGCCCTCAGAACCACCTCAATTCGTTGGGGCATGGAGTCTACAAGGTCTTGAAAGCATTCCACAGAGATGCTGGCCCATATTGACTCTAACGCTTCCCACAGTTGTGTCTAGTTGGCTGGATGTCTTTTGGGTGGTGGACCGTTCTTGATACACACGGGAAACTGTTGAGTGTGAAAAACCTGACAGCGTTGCAGTTTTTGACACAAACCGGTGCTCCTGGCACCTACTACCATACCCCGTTCAGAGGCATTTAAATCATTTGTCTTGCCCATTCACCCTCTGAATGGCGGACATACAAAATCCATGTCTCAATTGTTTCAAGGCTTAAAAATCCTTCTTTAACCTGACTCCTCCCCTTCATCTACATTGATCATAGCTTTCACCTGGATTCACCTGGTCAGTCTATGTCATAGAAAGAGCAGGTGTTCCTAATGTTTTGTACATTCAGACCACTTTACTGTTTCCACATTCACTCATCAATCTACACACAATACCCATAATGACAACACAAAAACAGGTTTTAAGAAATGTTTGCAAATTTAATACAAACATAAAACTGAAATATCACAGTAAGGGTCTAAAGTATTCAGACCCTTACTCAGAACTTTGTTTTAGCACCTTTGGCAGCGATTACAGCCTGAAGTCTTCTTGGGTATGATGCTGCAAGCTTGGCGCACCTGTATTTGGGGAGATTCTCCAATTCTTCTCTGTAGATCCTCTCAAGCTCTGTCAGGTTTGATGGGGAGCGTCGCTGCACAGCTATTTTCAGGTCTCTCCAGAGATATTAGATCGGGTTCAAGTCCTGACTCTGGCTGGGCCACTCAAGGACATTCAGAGACTTGTCCCGAAGCCACTTCTGCGTTGTCCTGGCTGAGTGCTTAGGGTCGTTGTCCTGTTGGAAGGTGAAACTTCACCCCAGTCTGAGTAGTACCTGAGTGGTCCTGAGTGCTCTGGAGCAAGTTTTCATCAAGGATCTCTCTGATGCTCGGTTCATCTTTCCCTCGATCCTGACTAGCCTCCCAGTCCCTGCCCCTGAAAAACAACCCCACAGCATGATGCTGCCACCACAATTCTTCACCGTAGGAATGGTGCCAGGTTTCCTCCAGACGTGATGCTTGGCATTCAGGCCAAAGAGTTCAATCTTGGTTTCATCAGATCAGAGAATCTTGTTTCTCAGATTTTTTTATTTTTTATTTATTTCACCTTTATTTAACCTGGTAGGCTAGTTGAGAACAAGTTCTCATTTACAACTGCAACCTGGCCAAGATAAACCAAAGCAGTTTGACACAAACAACAACAGAGTTACACATGGAGTAAACAAACATACAGTCAATAACACAGTAGAAAAGGTCTATATACAGTGTGTGCAAATGAGGTAAGACTAGGAAGGTAAGGCAATAAATAGGCCATGGTGGTGTAGTAATATAGCAATTAAACACTGGAGTGATAGATGTGCAAAATATGAATGTGCAAGTAGTGATACTGGGGTGCAAAGGAGCAAGATAAATAAATAAATAAAGTATGGGGATGAGGTAGTTGGATGAGCTATTTACAGATGGGCTATGTACAGGTGCAGTGATCTGTGAGCTGCTCTGACAGCTGGTGCTTAAAGTTAGAGAGGGAGATATGAGTCTCCAGCTTCAGGGATTTTTGCAGTTTGTTCCAGTCATTGGCAGCAGAGAACTGGAAGTCGAGGCGGCCAAAGGAGGAATTGGCTTTGGGGGTGACCAGTGAAATATACCTGCTGGAGCGTGTGCTATGGGTGGGTGCTGCTATGGTGACCAGTGAGCTGAGATAAGGCGGGGCTTTACCTAGCAAAGAGTTGTAGATGACCTGGAGCCAGTGGGTTTGGCGACGAGTATGAAGCGAGGGCCAGCCAACGAGAGTGTACAGGTCGCAGTGGTGGGTAGTATATGGGGCTTTGGTGACAAAACGAACGGCATTGTGATAGACTGCATCCAGTTTGTTGAGTAGAGTGTTGGAGGCTATTTTGTAAATGACATCGCCGAAGTCGAGGATCGGTAGGATGGTCAGTTTTACGAGGGTATGTTTGGCATCATGAGTGAAGGTTGCTTCGTTGCGAAATAGAAAGCCGATTCTAGATTTAATTTTGGATTGGAGATGCTTAATATGAGGCTGGAAGTAGAGTTTACAGTCTAACCAGACACCTAGGTATTTGTAGTTGTCCACATATTCTAAGTCAGAACCGTCCAGAGTAGTGATGCTGGATGGGCGGGCAGGTGCAAGCAGCGATTGTTTGAAGAGCATGCATTTAGTTTTACTTGCATTTAAGAGCAGTTGTAGGCCACAGAAGGAGAGTTGCATGGCATTGATGCTCGTCTGGAGGTTAGTTAACACAGTGTCCAAAGAAGGGCCAGAAGTATACAGAATGGTGTCGTCTGCATAGAGGTGGATCAGAGAATCACCAGCAGCAAGAGCGACATCATTGATGTATACAGAGAAAAGAGTCGGCCCGAGAATTAAACCCTGTGGCACACCCATAGAGACTGCCAGAGGTCCGGACAACAGGCCCTCCGATTTGACACACTGAACTCTATCTGAGAAGTAGTTGGTGAACCAGGCGAGGCAGTCATTTGAGAAACCAAGGCTGTTGAGTCTGCCAATAAGAATGTGGTGATTGACAGAGTCGAAAGCCTTGGCCAGGTCAATGAATACGGCTGTACACTATTGTCTCTTATCGATGGCGGTTATGACATCGTTTAGGACCTTGAGTGTGACTGAGGTGCACCCATGACCAGCTCTGAAACCAGATTGCATAGCGGAGAAGGTACGGTGGGATTCAAAATGGTCAGTAATCTGCTTGTTAACTTGGCTTTTGAAGACCTTAGAAAGGCAGGGTAGGATAGATGTAGGTCTGTAGCAGTTTGGGTCTAGAGTATCTCCCCCTTTGAAGAGGGGGATGACCGCGGCAGCTTTCCAATCTTTGGGAATCTCAGACGATACGAATGAGAGGTTGAACAGGCTAGTAATAGGGGTTGCGACAATTTCAATCCATTTTAGAATAAGGCTGTAACAGGATGAAGGAAAAGGAAACCGCTCACTGCTCTTGATAGTATCACTGATATTTAATAAGCTTTACGTATCGGCCTCACGGCCTTCGTCAGAGCTTTTGTGAATCTACGGAAAACAGCACCTCTATGTAGACCTAGCCCCACCCACATCCGTTCCACGTATGGAAAGGAGTTGGAGGCAAAGGAAAAATAAATAAGTGCTACCAAACATAACAATATGCATTTCACAAATATTACAAAAGTGTATAGACAAGACGCACCGAACACGTCCATAAAATCACAACGAGGACATAGCAAGTTTTTTCCTTCATCCTGTTTCAACTGTTGCCATGCACCTGCAACAAGATTGTTCAGATGTGCGAGTGCCTTTTGAATCTTAGAAAAAGGCTGTAACGAAACAAATGTGGATAAAGTCAAGTAGTCTGAATACTTTCCGAATGCACTAGGTCAATATTACCACATCGTCTCTCGTAACAGACTGTTAAGTAGCTGGTCAGCTTGCAGGCAAGATCTAAACCTCAATATGTCTAACTGTAAAAAAACACACCTGCATTGGCCTGTCAGTATAGCTCAGCAGTCAGTCAGTCAGTCAACTTCTCACCTGCAGCTCTCCACATGGGGGAATGTTGGTGTGGGTACGGCTCTTTCATGTTGGCCGTAGATGTAGGATCTTAATTTGATCACTCTTTTGTTGCTGAGAATTTTCCTGCCCAGTTTTTGTTTATGACATACTACTCCAGGTGAGCAGATGATGAGAGCTTACAGGAGAACTTACAAGCGAAACAAAACCAAGGACACAGATTCCTTAGCATGCTTGAGGAGTTGTCTTGTCCTATCTTAGTGATTGCTGCTATACTTGTTATTGCTGACAGAATGGTGCTATGCACAGAGTTCACCACCTGGTGATTCAGACAAACGGTCTTTGTCATCCCAACAAATCCAACCTTTCTCCTCTTTTTGGGGAATGTGTTGGAAGGTCAAGGAGACATTTAGTTCACTCTTGAGTGCTCTTCTCCAAGCACCTAAACACTAAGAGTTGAACCGTGGGCGATCCTTCCTGATTGATTTTGTTTCTGATATGGTGCTAATAAATTAAAACAGCCGGTGCGTCAGTGCACAGCAAGAGAAAGTCAGAGATCAGAAAATCACTCAATGTTCATCTGATTCCTAACACTCAATTCCAACAAGGAAGTACCCCTGCTGTTTTGAAGAGGGGGAAAGAGTGCACTCCTGCCTCTCTCCCTCAGTCTGACTTGTTGTGCTTTAGTATGCTCAGCGTGTCGTCGCTCTGTTTGCCTGAGGCTGTTCAGCCTTCTCAAAACTCCCCTCTCTTTGCCTGAAGCTGTTCAGCCTTCTCAAAACTCCCCTCTCTTTGCCTGAGGCTGTTCAGCCTCCTTAAAACTCCCCTCTGTTTGCCTGAGGTGGTTCAGCCTCCTTAAAACTCCCCTCTGTTTGCCTGAGGCTGTTCAGCCTCCTTAAAACTCCCCTCTGTTTGCCTGAGGCGGTTCAGCCTTCTTAAAACTCCCCTCTGTTTGCCTGAGGCTGTTCAGCCTCCTTAAAACTCCCCTCTGTTTGCCTGAGGCTGTTCAGCCTCCTTAAAACTCCCCTCTGTTTGCCTGAGGCGGTTCAGCCTCCTTAAAACTCCCCTCTGTTTGCCTGAGGCGGTTCAGCCTCCTTAAAACTCCCCTCTGTTTGCCTGAGGCGGTTCAGCCTCCTTAAAACTCCCCTCTGTTTGCCTGAGGCGGTTCAGCCTCCTTAAAACTCCCCTCTGTTTGCCTGAGGCGGTTCAGCCTTCTTAAAACTCCCCTCTCTTTCTGACGTTTATTGGTAGTGCTGCTGTTTGAAATGATCCTTCCTGCTCCTGACTTCTCCTGTGCAGCAACACAATGGAGATTCAGGGGTTCTACATCCAAAATGTCATCTTATCTGGTCAAAAGTAGTGCACTATGTAGGGAATATGGTGCCATTTTAGATACTTCAGAGAGCGTTTACTGGCCGAGCCACAGCATGGCACCTTGTATTACAGGAAATGTCTCCATGGCTATAGGCTGCAGAGGCATCCCATAATACTGATAGTCCCCTTCACCATCAAATAAAATAACATTTTATCAGTCACATGCATGTGTTTAGCAGATGTTATTGCGGCTGTAGCGAAATGCTTGTCATGTAACATTAGGCAGGTGGATGGCTTCAGGGCTCAGGCAGAACTGCTGTTGTTAATACAGCTAGGAGTCAGGGGACAGAGGACAGGTGACAGGAGACAGAGGACAGGGGACAGAGGACAGGGGACAGAGGACAGGGGACAGAGGACAGAGGACAGAGGACAGGGGACAGAGGACAGGGGACAGAGGACAGAGGACAGAGGACAGGGGACAGAGGACAGAGGACAGGGGACAGAGGACAGGGGACAGAGGACAGGGGACAGAGGACAGAGGACAGAGGACAGGGGACAGAGGACAGGTGACAGGGGACAGAGGACAGGGGACAGAGGACAGGTGACAGGGGACAGAGGACAGGGGACAGAGGACAGAGGACAGGGGACAGAGGACAGAGGACAGAGGACAGGGGACAGAGGACAGGGGCCAGAGGACAGGGGACAGGGGACAGGAAACAGAGGACAGGGGACAGGGGACAGAGGACAGGGGACAGAGGACAGAGGATAGGGGACAGGGGATATGGGACAGGGGTTAAACACTAAAGTAATTGCTCTGTTATTGAAAAAGGATTTAAGCTCTCATGTAGGTATTTTCTCATCATACAGGGTTGAAACTTGCACAGTGTTGTGTGATCCCCTTGGCGATATACCACTGCAGCAGTTCTGCATGGAAGAGTTCCTCGCCACCTGTGTGAAAGAATGGCTATAGTGCCCTCATGTGGTTTCATAAATCATTACAGCAAAGGCAAAATGTGCCAAGGTTTCATCTGCTGTCCTGAATAACATTTTGACTGTGTTTTGGCAAGCGCAGGCCATTTTTATACATGTTAGTAAATGGCGACAATAACAATCAACTTCTGTTTGCTTGTGTATTGTCCAGGTTGGTTATGTTGTTGAAGTCCCAACAGAGTCCCACTGCTCACGTTGCCAAGCACTTAAAAGTGTATCAGTATCTCATATAGAATATTCACCTCTCCTCTCTGTGAAATTGATATTTACATCCACTCTCTCTCTATGGAAGTACAGTTTTGGGAAACCAAGGGCAGCGGTGGGAGAAACAAGGTCATACCCTCTACATTTTGCACTACTATGAACAGCAGAATAGCTTCAGGCATACGTAGATTATGTCCCAAATAGGGCTTTGGTCTAAAGTAGTGCACTACATAAGGAAAAGGGTGCTATTTGGGATGCAAACATACTGTAGCAAGCTTAATGCATCTGTAATGTTACAGATTGATATGAGCTGGTGTGGATAGACATGTTTGTTTGAAAGCCGAGTGCTCACTGTCCTTTTCATTTAGATTACCAGCCAGGGCAGCACCCAACCAGCCTCGGGGGCCTAAGTTAGACCAGCCAGGGCAGCCCCAGACCAGCCTCGGGGGCCTAAGTTAGACCAGCCAGGGCAGCCCCAGACCAGCCTCGGGGGCCTAAGTTAGACCAGCAAAGGCAGCCCCAGACCAGCCTCGGGGCCTAAGTTAGACCAGCCAGGGCAGCACCCAACCAGCCTCGGGGGCCTAAGTTAGACCAGCCAGGGAAGCCCCAGACCTGCCTCGGGGGCCTAAGTTAGACCAGCGAGGTAGACCTTGAGGAGCAGCAGGGAGGGAAACCACAACCACCTGAACAATTCTCACCTGTCTTTCTGTGTCTGGGAGAAGGACATAAGGGACAACTAAGACAAGGGCATAGGCTACTGAGACAGTTTTACTTTGATTTAGGTACTGAGACAGTTTTACTTTGATTTAGGTACTGAGACAGCTTTACTTTGATTTAGGTACTGAGACAGCTTTACTTTGATTTAGGTACTGAGACAGTTTTACTTTGATTTAGGTACTGAGACAGTTTTACTTTGATTTAGCTACTGAGACAGCTTTACTTTGATTTAGGTACCGAGACAGCTTTACTTTGATTTAGGTACCGAGACAGCTTTACTTTGATTTAGGTACCGAGACAGCTTTACTTTGATTTAGGTACTGAGACAGCTTTACTTTGATTTAGGTACTGAGACAGTTTTACTTTGATTTAGCTACTGAGACAGCTTTACTTTGATTTAGGTACCGAGACAGCTTTACTTTGATTTAGGTACCGAGACAGCTTTACTTTGATTTAGGTACCGAGACAGCTTTACTTTGATTTAGGTACCGAGACAGCTTTACTTTGATTTAGGTACTGAGACAGCTTTACTTTGATTTAGGTACTGAGACAGCTATACTTTGATTTAGGTACTGAATGCTGATTAGATTCACTGTTTTATTAACAATATTTCTATTGGCATCTTGCCTTTTATTGCGAAGAAAACAACAACAATCACACATTAATATTTGTTATCACATAATCACCAGGCAAACCATGAATTTGTTATATGCGTCTAGCATCTCCTCTTTCCATGATCACTGCAAACGACTACATGGTCCCATCTGGGGGTTGCTGTCAAAGACTGTAGGGAGGCTGTACAAAACTACACAGTCAGGGACTGTAGGGAGGCTGTACAAAACTACACAGTCAGGGACTGTAGGGAGGCTGTACAAAACTACACAGTCAGAGACTGTAGGGAGGGCTGTACAAAATAACTATTTCTGACCCCTAGTCTATAGTTTATATTCTCCCACCCTACAGTCTCAGTGTTCTATCCATCCCTCCCTACAGTCTCAGTGTTCTATCCATCCCTCCCTACAGTCTCAGTGTTCTATCCATCCCTCCCTACAGTCTCAGTGTTCTATCCATCCCTCCCTACAGTCTCAGTGTTCTATACATCCATCCCTACAGTCTCAGTGTTCTATCCATCCCTCCCTCCCTACAGTCTCAGTGTTCTATCCATCCCTCCCTCCCTAGTCTCAGTGTTCTATCCATCCCTCCCTACAGTCTCAGTGTTCTATCCATCCCTCCCTACAGTCTCAGTGTTCTATCCATCCCTCCCTACAGTCTCAGTGTTCTATCCATCCATCCCTCCCTACAGTCTGTGTTCTATCCATCCCTCCCTCCCTACAGTCTCAGTGTTCTATCCATCCCTCCCTACAGTCTCAGTGTTCTATCCATCCCTCCCTACAGTCTCAGTGTTCTATCCATCCCTCCTCCCTACAGTCTCAGTGTTCTATCCATCCCTCCCTACAGTCTCAGTGTTCTATCCATCCCTCCCTACAGTCTCAGTGTTCTATCCATCCATCCCTACAGTCTCAGTGTTCTATCCATCCCTCACTACAGTCTCAGTGTTCTATCCATCCCTCCCTCCCTACAGTCTCAGTGTTCTATCCATCCCTCCCTCCCTACAGTCTCAGTGTTCTATCCATCCCTCCCTACAGTCTCAGTGTTCTATCCATCCCTCCCTACAGTCTCAGTGTTCTATCCATCCCTCCCTACAGTCTCAGTGTTCTATCCATCCCTCCCTACAGTCTCAGTGTTCTATCCATCCCTCCCTACAGTCTCAGTGTTCTATCCATCCCTCACTACAGTCTCAGTGTTCTATCCATCCCTCCCTACAGTCTCAGTGTTCTATCCATCCCTCCCTACAGTCTCAGTGTTCTATCCATCCCTCCCTACAGTCTCAGTGTTCTATCCATCCCTCCCTACAGTCTCAGTGTTCTATCCATCCCTCCCTACAGTCTCAGTGTTCTATCCATCCCTCCCTACAGTCTCAGTGTTCTATCCATCCCTCCCTACAGTCTCAGTGTTCTATCCATCCCTCCCTACAGTCTCAGTGTTCTATCCATCTCTCCCTACAGTCTCAGTGTTCTATCCATCCCTCCCTACAGTCTCAGTGTTCTATCCATCCCTCCCTACAGTCTCAGTGTTCTATCCATCCCTCCCTCCCTACAGTCTCAGTGTTCTATCCATCCCTCCCTACAGTCTCAGTGTTCTATCCATCCCTCCCTACAGTCTCAGTGTTCTATCCATCCCTCACTACAGTCTCAGACTACTAATAACATCACAGTCAATGTGATGTGTTAATTCACTCCCTATATTATACCAGTGGAGTGCACTATACTGTACATCCCCCCCCCCAATGTACTAATAACATA
>NC_042971.1:60515650-60565650 GCF_901001165.1 Salmo trutta
ATTTATCTCATGATGAGGCTGTGCATCATCTATTGCTCTCATTTTTCCCCCAAGGACACACACACACGCACACACACGCGCACACACGCGCACACGCGTGCACGCACGCGCACACACGCACACACGCACACACACGCACGCACACACGCACACGCACACACACACACACACACACACACAATGCCTCTTTGTGAGATGGCTCTGTAATGGTGTATTTGAATCTAAGAGCTGGGGTCTTTGAAATCTCTTTTTGAAAAGTGTCTGGCGTCTAGCAGGGGACAACGGCTGGTAATAACTCTAAAGACAGAGAAGCATAGTTGAGATGTGATGGAGTTTGAATGACTATGTTGTCTTTAAAGTAAAACACTGGACTGGTCTAACTCTGAGAAGTCCTCGGGTCACTGAAGTAAGTACTGTAACAATTTCTCAGAATATTCTCTGAGTGCCTTTACGATGTGAGAGACGTTTTTAAATCACACTAATTGATTTCTACCCAGCTAGCAGGGCCTTGTTGTGTGTGAGGTGTCATATTCCCTGGACATTATTTCTTTGAGCTTTGAGGTGTACAGACAGCTGCCAGCCTGGAGGAGAGGCAACACAGGAAAGGCAACACGGGAGATGCTAGAAAGATGCCTGTACCAACGGCCACTGTCTATCCCCTCTGCATTTTACAAATAAACTGCAGATCAGAAAATAAGCACAATCCTGGGTGATTAACTGAAGAAATACAGGTGGGATTGCAGAATTCATAAGACAGGTCCTGGCTATGATGACAATGCCAAAAAATAAGGATTTCCTGATTGCAGACATTCTATGCTGATTCCAGCGATCGTCTGTTTACAGTATGTGACACATTGAGTGTCTATCTATCTATAACAAAACCTCTATAGTGTCCTGGTCGTTAGGACAGGACCAAGGTTGCCTCTCCTTTACAACCTAGTGTCCAGTCCTGTTCCGCAGCTCAATAAACTCACATAGCATTAATGATCCATGCCTAGTTAAATAAAGGTTTAATACATTTTTATTTTAGATCCATTCATTTTACTGTACATATACATAATGATTCAGTACATTGAGCACATTGCTTTATACTGTATGCCTCAGCATTTAAAACAATATCACTGAATTTCTTATTTCAAACAGCTATGTATATTAATGAGTATGGTATGGCCATCTCAGTAAATGTTAGCCGACATAAAGTGCAAATGGCAGTCATAAAGACTGGGAAGACTCATCACCCCTGAGTGTAAACTCATGACTGAATAACGTTTATTACAGTTTATTGTTTCTTGTAAACTGTTAAATCATCATTGTTGTGATTATGACCAAATAAATACAATGTCATATTTATGTCTATACATATCTATATCTATGTCTATATAGAGCTAACTGTCATATCTATATCTATATCTATATAGAGCTAACTGTCATATCTATATCTATATAGAGCTAACTGTCATATCTATTTCTATATAGAGCTAACTGTCATATCTATATCTATATAGAGCTAACTGTCATATCTATATCTATATCTATATAGAGCTAACTGTCATATCTATGTCTATATAGAGCTAACTGTCATATCTATATCTATGTCTATATAGAGCTAACTGTCATATCTATATCTATATCTATATAGAGCTAACTGTCATATCTATATCTATATCTATATAGAGCTAACTGTCATATCTATGTCTAGATAGAGCTAACTGTCATATCTATATACATATCTATATAGAGCTAACTGTCATATCTATATCTATGTCTATATAGAGCTAACTGTCATATCTATATCTATGTCTATATAGAGCTAACTGTCATATCTATGTCTATATAGAGCTAACTGTCATATCTATATCTATATAGAGCTAACTGTCATATCTATATCTATATAGAGCTAACTGTCATTTTTATATCTATATCTATATAGAGCTAACTGTCATATCTATATCTATATAGAGCTAACTGTCATATCTATATCTATATAGAGCTAACTGTCATATCTATATCTATATAGAGCTAACTGTCATATCTATGTCTATATAGAGCTAACTGTCATATCTATATCTATATAGAGCTAACTGTCATATCTATGTCTATATAGAGCTAACTGTCATATCTATATCTATGTCTAGATAGAGCTAACTGTCAAATCTATATCTATGTCTATATAGAGCTAACTGTCATATCTATATCTATGTCTATATAGAGCTAACTGTCATATCTATGTCTATATAGAGCTAACTGTCATATCTATATCTATATCTATATAGAGCTAACTGTCATATCTATGTCTATATAGAGCTAACTGTCATATCTATGTCTATATAGAGCTAACTGTCATATCTATGTCTATATAGAGCTAATTGTCATATCTATGTCTATGTCTATATAGAGCTAACTGTCATATCTATATCTATATCTATATAGAGCTAACTGTCATATCTATATCTATATAGAGCTAACTGTCATATCTATATCTATGTCTATATAGAGCTAACTGTCATATCTATATCTATATCTATATAGAGCTAACTGTCATATCTATATCTATATAAAGCTAACTTTCATATCAATATTTATATCTATATAGAGCTAACTGTCATATCTATATCTATGTCTATATAGAGCTAACTGTCATATCTATATCTATGTCTAGATAGAGCTAACTGTCATATCTATATACATATCTATATAGAGCTAACTGTCATATCTATATCTATGTCTATATAGAGCTAACTGTCATATCTATATCTATGTCTATATAGAGCTAACTGTCATATCTATGTCTATATAGAGCTAACTGTCATATCTATATCTATGTCTAGATAGAGCTAACTGTCAAATCTATATCTATGTCTATATAGAGCTAACTGTCATATCTATATCTATGTCTAGATAGAGCTAACTGTCATATCTATATACATATCTATATAGAGCTAACTGTCATATCTATATCTATGTCTATATAGAGCTAACTGTCATATCTATATCTATGTCTATATAGAGCTAACTGTCATATCTATGTCTATATAGAGCTAACTGTCATATCTATATCTATGTCTAGATAGAGCTAACTGTCAAATCTATATCTATGTCTATATAGAGCTAACTGTCATATCTATATCTATGTCTATATAGAGCTAACTGTCATATCTATATCTATATCTATATAGAGCTAACTGTCATATATATATCTATATAGAGCTAACTGTCATATCTATGTCTATATAGAGCTAACTGTCATATCTATATCTATGTCTATATAGAGCTAACTGTCATATCTATGTCTATATAGAGCTAACTGTCATATCTATATCTATGTCTAGATAGAGCTAACTGTCATATCTATATCTATATCTATATAGAGCTAACTGTCATATCTATATCTATATAGAGCTAACTGTCATATCTATGTCTATATAGAGCTAACTGTCATATCTATATCTATGTCTATATAGAGCTAACTGTCATATCTATATCTATGTCTATATAGAGCTAACTGTCATATCTATGTCTATATAGAGCTAACTGTCATTTCTATATCTATGTCTAGATAGAGCTAACTGTCATATCTATATCTATATCTATATAGAGCTAACTGTCATATCTATATCTATGTCTATATAGAGCTAACTATCATATCTATGTCTATACAGAGCTAACTGTCATATCTATATCTATATCTATATAGAGCTAACTGTCATATCTATGTCTATATAGAGCTAACTGTCATATTGTATTGACTGGTGTACTGACTGGTGTACTGACTGGTGTACTGACTGACTGGTGTATTGACTGGTGTATTGACTGGTGTACTGACTGGTGTAATGACTGACTGGTGTATTGACTGGTGTATTGACTGGTGTATTGACTGGTGTTCTGACTGACTGGTGTATTGACTGGTGTACTGACTGGTGAATTTATTGACTGGTCTTCTGACTGGTGTACTGACTGGTGTATTGACTGACTGGTGTATTGACTGGTGTATTGACTGGTGTTCTGACTGGTGTACTGACTGGTGTATTGACTGACTGGTGTATTGACTGGTGTATTGACTGTGTTCTGACTGGTGTATTGACTGGTGTATTGACTGGTGTTCTGACTGGTGTACTGACTGGTGTATTGACTGACTGGTGTATTGACTGGTGTATTGACTGTGTTCTGACTGGTGTACTGACTGGTGTATTGACTGGTGTACTGACTGACTGCTGTATTGACTGACTGGTGTACTGACTGGTGTATTTACTGTTGTTCTGGCTAGTGTACTGACTGGTGTATTTACTGTTGTTCTGGCTGGTGTACTGACTGGTGTACTGACTGGTGTATTGACTGGTGTATTGATTGGTGTGTTGACTGACTGCTGTACTGACTGACTGGTGTACTGACTGGTGTATTTACTGGTGTATTGACTGGTGTTCTGACTGGTGTACTGACTGGTGTATTGACTGACTGGTGTATTGACTGGTGTATTGACTGTGTTCTGACTGGTGTACTGACTGGTGTATTGACTGGTGTACTGACTGACTGCTGTATTGACTGACTGGTGTACTGACTGGTGTATTTACTGTTGTTCTGACTGGTGTACTGACTGGTGTATTGACTGGTGTATTGATTGGTGTGTTGACTGACTGCTGTACTGACTGACTGGTGTATTGACTGGTGTACTGACTGGTGTATTGACTGACTGGTGTATTGACTGGTGTATTGACTGTTGTTCTGACTGGTGTACTGACTGGTGTACTGACTGGTGTACTGACTGGTGTATTGATTGGTGTTTTGACTGGTGTATTGACTAGTGTATTGACTGACTGGTGTATTGACTGGTGTATTGACTGACTGGTGTATTGACTAGTGTATTGGCTAGTGTATTGACTGGTGTACTGACTGGTGTACTGACTGACTGGTATACTGACTGACTGGTGTACTGACTGGTGTACTGACTGGTGTTTTGACTGACTGGTGTATTGACTGACTGGTGTACTGACTGGTGTTTTGACTGACTGGTATACTGACTGGTGTATTGACTGACTGGTGTATTGACTGGTGTATTGACTGACTGGTGTATTGACTGGTGTACTGACTGGTGTACTGACTGGTGTTTTGACTGACTGGTGTATTGACTGGTGTATTGACTGGTGTATTGACTGGTGTACTGACTGACTGGTGTACTGACTGACTGGTGTACTGACTGACTGTTGTATTGACTGACTGGTGTACTGACTGACTGGTGTACTGACTGGTGTACTGACTGACTGGTGTACTGACTGACTGTTGTATTGACTGGTGTACTGACTGGTGTATTGACTGATTGGTGTATTGACTGACTGGTGTATTGACTGACTGGTGTACTGACTGACTGTTGTATTGACTGGTGTTCTGGCTTGTTCTTTTTTGGGGCAAAAGTTGTAAAGGCATTTTGTGAAAACAACAGTGAGGGAATTGAACATGGATCCGTGCAGCAGCAGGTCACCCTTTTATGTCCATGAAATATTGTCTTTAATTAATACTTACATAACCTTTATATGACCTCTCCTCTCTGTTCTCTGTTCTCCAACTCCCTTTGTTGTGAGGCAGAAGTTTGGCTCAAGTTAGACTATTGCGCCATTGAACTAGTAGAGAGTGAATCGACACACAAAGAGGAGAATGAAGTTTGGGAGTAATAGCCTTGTATAACTGGAGGAAAATCAATGCCTATTTTCACTCCAAAGGTAATCTTGCCCTCAATTAATTAGTTCAATCACTTTGAACTGAGGCCGTAGTGGATTCTGTTGGGGGTTTTCTTTCAGTTTTCTTTGTTGTTGTAAAGTTGCTTTGAACAAGGCGTGGGGTTGGCTAGGAGGAGTTGTCATTTGATTAAACTTTTTGACGTTAAATCTTTCCTCCAAAGCTGGGTTTGAGGCGTCTTTAATAAAAAGCGTTTCTCCTTGCCGTGCTCCCTGAAATTAAAAAATTGATTTTTATTTCATCTTCGCTCTCTCTTTCTTCTCTTTCTGGGGACACCTGTCTAAACCCTTTATGGGATTTGTGAAGTTAAAATGAACACCAGAGCAGTATACCATAGCAGCCATAGGACAGCTCAATATAGTATAATATAATACTGTAGTAGACATAGGACAGCTCAATATAATATAATATAATATTATACAATACTGTAGTAGACATAGGAAAGCTCAACATAATATAATACAATACTATAGTAGACATAGGACAGCTCAATATAATATAATATAATATAATACAATATAATATAATACTGTAGTAGACATAGGACAGCTCAATATAATATAATATAATATAATACTGTAGTAGACATAGGAAAGCTTAATATAATATAATATAATATAATATAATATACTAGTAGACATAGGACAGCTCAATATAATATAATATAATATAATATAATACTGTAGTAGATATAGGAAAGCTCAATATAATATAATATAATATAATATAATACTGTAGTAGACATAGGACAGCTCAATATAATATAATACTGTATTAGACATAGGACAGCTCAATATAATATAATATAATATAATACTGTAGTAGATATAGGACAGCTCAATATAATATAATATAATATAATACTGTAGTAGACATAGGACAGCTCAATATAATATAATATAATACTGTAGTAGATATAGGACAGCTCAATATAATATAATATAATATAATATAATACTGTATTAGACATAGGACAGCTCAATATAATATAATACTGTAGTAGACATAGGACAGCTCAACACTACCTGTGTTTCTTAGGAATAGCTAAGGACAACACTGTATGCCTACGTAATGCTTATGAGTGAGTTATGTATGGGTTGTGAATGTGTTAGGAATTCCTTATGCCTGTATGGTGTTACCAAATACACTCACTGTAATTGATCAAGACAGTTTACATCTAAAACAGTCACATTTAACACCGGACACCGTCAAGACATTCAGCAATGATAAATCAAGCCTGTATGTCAAACGAGCATTGACGTTAGTATAGAGACAATTGAGGCGGTGGTTCTTGGTTTCATATACAGCCAATACCCTCAACATTACCTTGGCTCTGGCCCCTTCACCTCTCTTTATGATGAGATTGTGTGTGTGTGTGTGTGTGTGTGTGTGTGTGTGTGTGTGTGTAGTGGTGGAAAAAGTACCCAGTGGTCATACTTGAGTGAAAGTAAAGATACCTTAATAGAAAATGACTTAAGTAAAAGTGAAAGTCACCCAGTAAAATATTACTTGGGTAAAATTCGAAACGTATTTGGTTTTAAATATACTTATCATACACCAGTCTCAATGTCAGAAGTGAAGAGGCGACTCCGGGATGCTGGCCTTCTAGGCAGAGTTGTAAAGAAAAATCCATATCTCAGACTGACCAATAAAAAGAAAAGATTAAGATGGGCAAAAGATTACAGACACTGGACAGAAGAACTCTGCCTAGAAGGCCAGCATCTTGAAGTCGCCTCTTCATTGTTGACGTTGAGACTGGTGTTTTGCGGGTATTATTTATTGAAGCTGCCAGTTGAGGACTTGTGAGGTGTCTGTTTCTCAAACTAGATACTCTAATGTACTTGTCCTCTTGCTCAGTTGTGCACCGGGGCCTCCCACTCCTCTTTCTATTCTGGTTAGTGCCAGTTCGCGCTGTTCTGTGAAGGGAGTAGTATACAGTGTTGTACGAGATCTTCCGTTTCTTGACCATTTATCACATGGAATAGCCTTCATTTCTCAGAACAAGAATAGACTGACGAGTTTCAAAAGAAGGTTAATTGTTTCTGGCTATTTTGAGTCTGTAATCGAACCCACAAATGCTGATGCTCCAGATACTCAACTAGTCTAAAGAAGGACAGTTGTATTGCTTCTTTAATAAGTACAACAGTTTTCAGCCGTGCCAACATAGTTGCAAAAGGGTTTTCTAATAATCAATTAGCCTTTTAAAATGATAAACTTGGATTAGCTAACACAATGGGCCATTGGAACACAGGAGTGATGGTTGCTGATAATGGGCCTCTGTACGCCTATGCAGATATTCCATAAAAAATCTGCCATTTCCAGCTACAATAGTCATTCACAACATAAACAATGTCTACACTGTATTTCTGATCAATTTGATGCTATTTTAATGTTCTTTCAAGAACAAGGACAGTTCTAAGTGACCCGAAACGTTTGAAAGGTAGTGTAGCATGACTGATATCCTGAGAAATTGAAAAGGCAATGGCAATAACAACAAAAACACCAATGCCTGTTTCCTGAATGACTGTTTCCTGAATTCCTGTTTCCTGAATAACTGTCTGAATGACTGTTTCCTGAATGACTATCGTAATGACTGTCACGTTCTATGCATGACTGTCTTAATGACGGTTTCCTGCATGACTGTTTTAATGACTGTTTCCTGAAGGACTGTTTGAATGACTGTTTCCTGAATGACTGTTTGAATGACTGTTTCCTGAACAACTGTTTCCTGGATGATTGTTTACTGATCGACTGTTTAAATGACTGTTTGAATGACTTTTTCCAGAATGACTATTTCCTGAACGACTTTGAATGACTGTTTCTTGAATTACTGTTTGAATGACTGTTTCCTGAATAGCTGTCTGAATGATTGTTTCCTGAATGACTGTCTGAATGACTGTTTCTTGAATGACTGTTTGAATTTCTTTTTAAACAACTATTTGAATTACTGTTTCCTGGATGACTGTTTCCTGGATGATTGTTTAAATGACTGTTTCCTGAAAGACTGTTTGAATGACTGTTTAAATGACTTGTTTCTAGAATGACTGTTTCCTGAATGACTCTTTCCTGAACGACTGTTTTCTGAATGACTGTTTCCTGAATGACTGTTTGAATGACATATCAGAGGATGCGATGTGAAACGCAGACATTACAAAACCACATGCACGAACGCTCACACACAAACACCCTATGGGCCCTTGGTTAAAAGTAGGGCACTGTAGAAGGAATAGGTTACATTTGGGACGCAGAACTGTATGACAGGCAGAGCAGACCAGAGGGCAGAGTCTGTGAGTGTCACGCCCTGACCATAGAGAGCCCTTGGTTCTCTATGGTGTTTAGGTCAGAGCGTGACTGGGGGGTGTTCTAGTCATTGATTTTCTATGTGGCTGGGTTGTATGGTTCCAAATTAGAGGCAGCAGGTAATCGTTGCCTCTAATTGGGGATCATATTTAGGAAGCCCTTTCTCCCACCTGCATTTGTGGGATATTGTTTTGTGTTAGTGTGTTGAGCACTACCATTTCACGGCCGTTATATGTTTGTTGTTGTCTTAGTTTCACTTTAATAAAAGATGTGGAACTCAACTCACGCAGCACCTTGGTCCGCTCATTTCGACGAACGTGACAGTGAGACCATTCTACTGTTCACACAGACAGTTATAATGAACTACTACATTAACTTAGAAAAGGTAAATGACCTGCCACTGAAACATAATACTGATGCTCTCCAGGACAGAGGAGAAATTCCAATAGTATCTAAACAGTGCATACTTAAGAGGACACAATACCTTTGGAATGGAAAATTCCAGTGAAAACTACCATTGACCTCTCAGTCTCCCACACCAGACCTGGGTTCAAATAATGTTTGAAATCTTTCAAACACCCTGAGGGTGTTCTCTGTGACTGCCTGCCTCTGGTATGGCTCTGGTACAGCAGACCACTGTGTGACAGAGGTCCCTGTTAGAGCTTACGTAATGGTAGAACTGGCTGGTTCAGAGCGAGACAGAGACTGAGACAGATTATGTGTGAAGCTCTGTACTGTTACTCTTTCCTAGCTGTGTGTCTGGAGGAGTGATTCATGAGTGGCAGTACAGGAAAGGTGGAGTGGAGGAATTGCAGCTGAGGCTAGCTGTCTGGGTCTGGGCTGAGGCCTAGCTAGCTGTCTGGGTCTGGGCTGAGGCTTAGCTAGCTGTCTGGGTCTGGGCTGAGGCCTAGCTAGCTGTCTGGGTCTGGGCTGAGGCCTAGCTAGCTGTCTGGGTCTGGGCTGAGGCCTAGCTAGCTGTCTGGGTCTGGGCTGAGGCTTAGCTAGCTGTCTGGGTCTGGGCTGAGGCTTAGCTAGCTGTCTGGGTCTGGGCTGAGGCCTAGCTAGCTGTCTGGGTCTGGGCTGAGGCTTAGCTAGCTGTCTGGGTCTGGGCTGAGGCCTAGCTAGCTGTCTGGGTCTGGGCTGAGGCTTAGCTAGCAGTCTGGGTCTGGGCTGAGGCCTAGCTAGCTGTCTGGGTCTGGGCTGAGGCCTAGCTAGCAGTCTGGGTCTGGGCTGAGGCTTAGCTAGCAGTCTGGGTCTGGGCTGAGGCTTAGCTAGCAGTCTGGGTCTGGGCTGAGGCTTAGCTAGCAGTCTGGGTCTGGGCTGAGGCCTAGCTAGCTGTCTGGGTCTGGGCTGAGGCCTAGCTAGCTGTCTGGGTCTGGGCTGAGGCTTAGCTAGCTGTCTGGGTCTGGGCTGATGCCTAGCTAGCTGTCTGGGTCTGGGCTGAGGCTTAGCTAGCTGTCTGGGTCTGGGCTGATGCCTAGCTAGCTGTCTGGGTCTGGGCTGATGCCTAGCTAGCTGTCTGGGTCTGGGCTGAGGCTTAGCTAGCTGTCTGGGTCTGGGCTGAGGCCTAGCTAGCTGTCTGGGTCTGGGCTGAGGCCTAGCTAGCTGTCTGGGTCTGGGCTGAGGCTTAGCTAGCTGTCTGGGTCTGGGCTGAGGCTTAGCTAGCTGTCTGGGTCTGGGCTGAGGCTTAGCTAGCTGTCTGGGTCTGGGCTGAGGCCTAGCTAGCTGTCTGGGTCTGGGCTGAGGCCTAGCTAGCTGTCTGGGTCTGGGCTGAGGCCTAGCTAGCTAGCTGTCTGGGTCTGGGCTGAGGCCTAGCTAGCTAGCTGTCTGGGTCTGGGCTGAGGCCTAGCCAGCTGTCTGGATCTGGGCTGAGGCCTAGCCAGCTGTCTGGGTCTGGGCTGAGGTGTAGCTAGCTGTCTGGGTCTGGGCTGAGGTGTAGCTAGCTGTCTGGGTCTGGGCTGAGGCCTAGCTAGCTGTCTGGGTCTGGGCTGAGGTGTAGCTAGCTAGCTGTCTGGGTCTGGGCTGAGGCCTAGCTAGCTGTCTGGGTCTGGGCCAGTCTAGGAACAGGAAATGCAGACACTTACATAACCAGGGCTGAGGGAAAGGATCACTATCTGAAATGTCATTGTTTGCATCCCAAATGGCACCCTATTCTCTACATAGTGCACTACTTTTGACACGGGCTTGGAATGCACACAAACATTGGAGGTCTGCTGGATGTTGTGGATGCTTGACTTGATCGTTTGGAGATGGTATGTAAACTAATTTCAGGTCAGATAAATATTTGAATCTGTCTTTTCCCCATCCTCTCCATTCTCCACTTCCTACAACGAGATAGTCTCGCTAGTGCCGCTGCAGCAGCATTTCATTCAATCTGTGTGTTAGCTACGATTTATTCAGTGGGGCACTTTGACTGTCCCTTAATGGGGGGCTAATGATGTTTGTCTCTAGACTGAATGCTGAATGATGTTAGACTGCCTGCCGTTAAAAAGTTCAAGGGGGACGTTATGAAAGATCTGCCTTACGCTGAAACGGATTTACCCATGAAGAGAGAAGCCCTACCACCACCCTGCAATTACGGCCTCTGCTGGTAGGCAACTGTAGCTGGTAGGAAACAATAGCTACTAAGCAACTGTAGCTGGTAGGAAACAATAGCTGGTAGGAAACAATAGCTGGTAGGAAACAATAGCTGGTAGGCACCTGTAGCTGGTAGGAAACAATAGCTGGTAAGCAACTGTAGCTGGTAAGCAACTGTAGCTGGTAGGAAACAATAGCTTGTAGGAAACAATAGCTGGTAGGAAACAATAGCTGGTAAGAAACAATAGCTGGTAGGAAACAATAGCTGGTAGGAAACAATAGCTTGTAGGAAACAATAGCTTGTAGGAAACAATAGCTGGTAGGAAACAATAGCTGGTAGGAAACAATAGCTTGTAGGAAACAATAGCTTGTAGGAAACAATAGCTGGTAGGCAACAATAGCTGGTAGGAAACAATAGCTGGTAGGAAACAATAGCTGGTAGGAAACAATAGCTGGTAGGCAACTGTAGCTGGTAGGAAACAATAGCTGGTAGGCAACTGTAGCTGGTAGGAAACAATAGCTGGTAGGTAACTGTAGCTGGTAGGAAACAATAGCTGGTAGGCAACTGTAGCTGGTAGGAAACAGTAGCTGGTAGGCAACTGTAGCTGGTAGGAAACAATAGCTGGTAGGCAACTGTAGCTGGTAGGAACAATAGCTGGTAGGCAACTGTAGCTGGTAGGAAACAATAGCTGGTAGGAAACAATAGCTGGTAGGAAACAATAGCTGGTAGCTGTACTTATAGAGCTCTACAACAGAGGGGGAGTAATTTGGCAGAGTGCCCGGTTTGTTGACGCCGGTGTTCGATCTTCAGATTTCCAGGAGAGAGAGTAGAGAGGAGAACTCCCTGGGGCTCGGTGGGTCGGTGGGTTACAACACTCAGGCTGGTGATTTACAACGGCTCTCTGTCCTGAGACTGCCCCTTCCTATACAGACAAAGCACACAGCCCCTCACTAGCCTCCAGTCTCAGCAGCCCAGTCTAACTACCAGCCCCTCACTGGCCTCCAGTCTCAGCAGCCCAGTCTAACTACCAGTCCCTCACTGGCCTCCAGCCTCAGCAGCCCAGTCTAACTACCAGCCCCTCACTGGCCTCCAGTCTCAGCAGCCCAGTCTAACTACCCACCCCTCACTAGCCTCCAGTCTCAGCAGCCCAGTCTAACTACCCACCCCTCACTAGCCTCCAGACTCAGCAGCCCAGTCTAACTACCCACCCCTCACTAGCCTCCAGTCTCAGCAGCCCAGTCTAACTACCCACCCCTCACTAGCCTCCAGTCTCAGCAGCCCAGTCTAACTACCCACCCCTCACTAGCCTCCAGACTCAGCAGCCCAGTCTAACTACCTACCCCTCACTAGCCTCCAGTCTCAGCAGCCCAGTCTAACTACCCACCCCTCACTAGCCTCCAGACTCAGCAGCCCAGTCTAACTACCTACCCCTCACTAGCCTCCAGTCTCAGCAGCCCAGTCTAACTACCTACCCCTCACTAGCCTCCAGTCTCAGCAGCCCAGTCTAACTACCAGCCCCTCACTAGCCTCCAGTCTCAGCAGCCCAGTCTAACTAACAGACACGACTCTCTTCTCTGTTGCTTCTGCACTGCCATGTACGTTCCTACTCCCATCATTCCCCCATGGACCAGGACACAGAGGAGGTGGAGGTACACGTAAGGAATCATTGTGTTAGCTGTGTTAGCTGTGTTAGTTATGTTAGTTGTGTTAGCACTGTCGCTGGGTGTCTGACGGACTCTCCTTGTGTTAGCTGTGTTAGTTGTGTTAGTTGTGTTAGCTGTGTTTGCTGTATTAGGTGTGTTAGCAGTGTGTGTTGTGTTTGTTGTGTTAGATGTATTAGTTGTGTTAGCTGTGTTAGTTATTTTAGTTGTGTTAGCTGTGTTAGTTGTGTTAGCTGTGTTGGCTGTATTAGCTGTGTTAGTTGTGTTGGCTGTGTTGGCTGTGTTGGCTGTGTTGGCTGTGTTAGCTGTGTTGGCTGTATTAGCTGTGTTGGCTGTATTAGCTGTGTTGACTGTATTAGCTGTGTTGGCTGTATTAGCTGTGTTGGATGTATTAGCTGTGTTGGCTGTATTAGCTGTGTTGGCTGTATTAGCTGTGTTAGTTGTGTTAGCTGTGTTGGCTGTATTAGCTGTGTTGGCTGTATTAGCTGTATTGTCTGTGTTAGCTGTGTTGGCTAGGTATGTTAGCTGTGTTAGCCTTGTTAGCTGTATTAGGACGAGGTCTGTCTCGAGGGCGGCCTCCTTCTTCCCATGGATTTGTACTCTAACCCAGGTGTGTGTATTAACATCAGGCTTACTGTTGCTGTTAGTTTTCAGTTATGACAATTTTATTTATTTTTTATTTCACCTTTATTTAACTAGACAAGTCAGTTAAGAACAAATTCTTATTTACAATGACGGCCTACCAAAAGGCAAAAGGCCTCCTGCGGGGACGGGGGCTGGGAAAAAAATAAATAAATAAATACAATATAAATATAGGACAAAACACACATCACGACAAGAGAGACAACACAACACTACATAAAGAGAGACCTAAGACAACAACATAGCAAGGCAGCAACACTGGGTGGCAGGGTAGCCTAGTGCTTAGAGCGTTGGACTAGTAATCAAAAGGTTGCCAGTTTGAATCCCCGAGCTGACAAGGTACATATCTGTCATTCTGCCCCTGAACAAGGCAGTTAACCCACTGTTCCTAGTCTGTTATTGAAAATAAGATTTTGTTCTTAACTGACCTGCCTAGTTAAATAAAAAAAATATATATATTTAAAAAAAACATGACGACACAACATAACAACAACATGGTAGCAGCACAAAACATTGTACAAACATTATTGGGCACAGACAACAGCACAAAGGGCAAGAAGGTAGAGACAACATCACACAAAGCAGCCACAACTGTCAGTAAGAGTGTCCATGATTGAGTCTTTGAATGAAGACATTGAGATAAAACTGTCCAGTTTGAGTGTTTGTTGCAGCTCGTTGTGACTGGAAGAACGGGTGTTGTATGTGGAGGATGAGGGCTGCAGTAGGTATCTCAGATAGGGGGAGTGAGGCCTAAGAGGGTTTTATAAATATGCATCAACCGGTGGGTCTTGCAACGAGTATACAGAGATGACCAGTTTATAGAGGAGTATAGAGTGCAGTGATGTGTCCTATAAGGAGCATTGGAGGCAAATCTGATGGCCGAATGGTAAAGAACATCTAGCCACTCTAGAGCACCCTTATCTGCCGATCACAGACAACGACAAGACAGCCTATAGGGAGGAGGTCAGAGACCTGGCCGTGTGGTGCCAGAATAACAACCTATCTCTCAACGTGATCAAGACAAAGGAGATTAATGTGGACTACAGGAAAAGGAGCACCGAGCACGCCCCCATTGTCATCGACGGGGCTGTAGTGGAGCAGGTTGAGAGCTTCAAGTTCCTTGGTGTCCACATCAACAACAAACTAGAATGGTCAAAACACACCAAGACAGTCGTGAAGAGGGCACGACAAAGCCTATTCCCCCTCAGGAGACTGAAAATATTTAGCATGGGTCCTGAGATCCTCAAAAGGTTCTACAGCTGCAACATCGAGAGCATCCTGACTGGTTGCATCACTGCCTGGCATGGCAATTGCTCGGCCTCTGACCGCAAGGCACTACAGTGGGTAGTGTGTACGGCCCAGTACATCACTGGGGCTAAGCTGCCTGCCATCCAGGACCTCTACACCAGGCGGTGTCAAAGGAAGGCCCTAAAAATTGTCAAAGACCCCAGCCACCCCAGTCATAGACTGTTCTCTCTACTACCGCATGGCAAGTGGTACCGGAGTGCCAAGTCTAGGACAAAAAGGCTTCTCAACAGTTTTTACCTCAAGCCATAAGACTCCTGAACAGGTAATCAAATGGCTACCCGAACTATTTGCATTGTGTGCCCCCCCAACCCCTCTTTTTTACACTGCTGCTACTCTCTGTTTATCATATATGCATAGTCACTTTAACCATACATTCATGTACATACTACCTCAATTGGGCCGACCAACCAGTGCTCCCACACATTGGCTAGCCGGGCTATCTGCATTGTGTCCCACCACCCACCACCCCCCTCTTTTACGCTACTGCTACTCTGTTTATCATATATGCATAGTCACTTTAACCATATCTACGTGTACATACTACCTCAATGAGCCTGACTAACCAGTGTCTGTATGTAGCCTTGCTACTTTTATAGCCCCGCTACTGTATAAAGCCTGTCTTTTTACTGTTGTTTTATTTCTTTACCTACCTATTGTTCACCTAACACCTTTTTTGCACTATTGGTTAGAGCTTGTAAGTAAGCATTTCACTGTAAGGTCTACACCTGTTGTATTCGGCGCACATGACAAATACACTTTGATTTGATTTGGAGGTGTTCAGAACAAGGTTAAGGGTAGTGAAAGCTTGTTGGACACTAAGAAAACGTTGTTGTTTAACACAAAATCCAGGGAGGGGCCAGCTGAGTATAAGACTGTATTATCTGTGTATAAATGGATGAGAGCGCTTCCTACTGACTGAGCTATGTTATTGATGTAAATTGAGAAGAGCGTGGCGCCTAGGATGAAGCCTTGGGGTACTGACAAATACATAAACTGAGCGGAAACCAGATTGCATACCAGAGAGAATTCTATAGACATCATGAAAGCCAGTCAGTTGATTATTGACAAGTTTTTCCAACACTTTTGATAAACAGGGCAAAATAAAAATAGGCCTATAACAGTTAGGATCAGCTTGATCTCCCCCTTTAAATAAAGAACGAACCGTGGCTGCCTTCCAAGCAATGGGAACCTCCCCAGAGAGGAGAGACAGGTTAAAAAGGTCGGAGATGATAGGGGCAGCAAGAAGAAAGGGTCTAAACCATCTGACCCAGATGTTTTTTGGGGGTCAAATTTATTAAGGAGCTCCTTTAGCACCTCAGACTCAGTGACTGCCTGCAGGGAGAAAATTTGTAGCGGGGCAGGGGAAAAAGAGGGAGAAGCATCGGGGAGAGTCGTATTAGAAGGGGTGGAAGATGAGGAAATGTTGGACGGGCAAGGAGGCATGGCTGAGTCAAATAGGAATCCTGACTTAATGAAGTGGTGATTAAATAGCTCAGCCATGTGCTTCTTGTCAGTAACAGCCTGAACACATTTGTAAGGGTATTTTAGTTTATGTCCTTTTTCTGGCATGACAATATTATTCAATGAAGGAGCTGATAAAGTACAGTTTGTAACATTTCATTTTAAGGGGTCCTTATTACAGTGTAATGTAGTTAAGTGTGACAACTAATTTTAAAGCTTCTTGAAGTATAAGTACACATTAATTACAGGTAGGGACCCTTCAAGAGACACTTCATTTTAACTAGTTAAATCCTGTGTAAGATCTAGTAATTACATTGTACTTAGCCATCTACTATATGTGAAACAGTGTGTTTTTTTGAATGACATCCACGAGGGGTCACAGCCTTGTTACTGAATCACATCCACGAGGGGTCACAACCTTGTTACTGAATCACATCCACGAGGGGTCACAACCTTGTTACTGAATTACATCCACATTCTGGCGACTCTTGACTGACGGGCAGTTCTGGCGACTCTTGACTGACGGGCAGTTCTGGCGACTCTTGACTGAGGGGCAGTTCTGGCGATTGTTGACTGGCGGGCAGCTCTGGCGACTTTAGACTGGCGAGGCTGGGTTTACGCACTAGATGCCTTGTGCGTGGTGCTGGTACTGGGCGTACCAGACTGGGAACACGCACCTCCAGGCTAGTGCGGGGAGCGGGAACAGGACGAGTCGGACTGGGCTGACGTACTTCCGGGTCCGCACGAGAGACAGGAGCTGGAAACCCAGGGCTATGGAGGCGCACAGTCGGTCTTGATCTTACCTCCTGCACAACCCGTCCTGGCTGGATGGAACTAGTAGCCCTGTACGAGCGGGGTGCTTGTACAGGGCGGACTGGGCTGTGCAGGGGCCTGATGGTAGCCGTGCGTAGAGCGGGAGTTGGGTAGCCTGGTCCTCGGAGGCGTACCGGCGACCAGATGCGCTGCGCAGGCATCCTCCTACCAGGCTGGATGCCCGCTCTAGCACGGCACCTGCGAGGGGCTGGAATAACGCGCACCGGACTGTGCGTGCGTATGGGTGAGATGTTTCGCTGAGGAGCGCACTATGGCGCTCTCCACCTCATACGCTCCTCCATATAACCACGGGTAGCTGGCTTCCGGCTCTTCCTAGGCCTAGCCAAACTACCCGTGTGCCCCCCCCAAAAAAAATTCTTGGGGGTGCCTCTCGTGCTTCACCGCCAGTCGTGATCCTCGGAAACGTTCCCGGTCCTTACCAGCCATTCTCCATGGGCCCTCTCCGGCCATAACTTGCTCCCATGTCCATCTCTCCCGATTGTCCAAAACAAAATTCCTCAGCTCCTTCCTCTGCTGCTTGGTCCTGGTTTGGTGGGAGATTCTGTCAGGGATTTCTTCGTCGTTTGACGATATAGCGAAATCATCGTCGGAAAAAGATGACCAATATGCAGCAGAGTTGATATAGTTCATTTTGAACATTTAATAAACTCAAAGTGAACATACAAAAAAATAACAAAACGAACTCACGAATTACTGACAGTCTTGTTAGGCTCACACATGCTAAACACGAAACAATCTCCCACAAATACACAGACAAACACACCCAACTAATATAGGACTTCCAATCAAAGGCAACACCAAACAGCTGCCTTCAATTGGAAGTCCACCCCAATTAACTCAACATAGAAATAGATACCTAGACTAAACATAGAATTACATAAACAAGGAACAGTGCCCAAAAACCCCGGAATACATAAATCAAATGCCCTTTTTAGAAAAACCACCACCCCTAACCACATAAAACAAATACCCTCTGCCACGTCCTGACCAAACTACAATACCAATGAACCCTTATACTGGCCAGGACGTGACAAGGGGTCACAACCTTGTTACTGAATCACATCCACGAGGGGTCACAACCTTGTTACTGAAATCAGATTCACGAGGGGTCACAACCTTGTTACTGAAATCAGATCCACGAGGGGTCACAACCTTGTTACTGAAATCAGGTCCACGAGGGGTCACAACCTTGTTACTGAAATCAGATCCACGAGGGGTCACAACCTTGTTACTGAATCAGGTCCACGAGGGGTCACAACCTTGTTACTGAATCAGATCCACGAGGGGTCACAACCTTGTTACTGAAATCAGATCCACGAGGGGTCACAACCTTGTTACTGAAATCAGGTCCACGAGGGGTCATAACCTTGTTACTGAATTACATCCACGAGGGGTCACAACCTTGTTACTGAATCAGATCCACGAGGGGTCATAAACTTGTTACTGAATTACATCCACGAGGGGTCACAACCTTGTTACTGAAGTCACATCCACGAGGGGTCACAACCTTGTTACTGAAATCAGATCCACGAGGGGTCACAACCTTGTTACTGAATTACATCCACGAGGGGTCACAACCTTGTTACTGAAATCACATCCACGAGGGGTCACAACCTTGTTACTGAAATCAGATCCACGAGGGGTCACAACCTTGTTACTGAAATCAGATCCACGAGGGGTCACAACCTTGTTACTGAAATCAGGTCCACGAGGGGTCATAACCTTGTTACTGAATTACATCCACGAGGGGTCACAACCTTGTTACTGAATCAGATCCACGAGGGGTCATAAACTTGTTACTGAATTACATCCACGAGGGGTCACAACCTTGTTACTGAAGTCACATCCACGAGGGGTCACAACCTTGTTACTGAAATCAGATCCACGAGGGGTCACAACCTTGTTACTGAATTACATCCACGAGGGGTCACAACCTTGTTACTGAAATCACATCCACGAGGGGTCACAACCTTGTTACTGAAATCAGATCCACGAGGGGTCACAACCTTGTTACTGAAATCAGGTCCACGAGGGGTCACAACCTTGTTACTGAAATCAGGTCCACGAGGGGTCATAACCTTGTTACTGAAATCAGATCCACGAGGGGTCACAACCTTGTTACTGAATCAGATCCACGAGGGGTCATAACCTTGTTACTGAAACAGATCCACGAGGGGTCATAACCTTGTTACTGAAATCAGATCCTCGAGGGGTCACAACCTTGTTACTGAAATCAGATCCACGAGGGGTCATAACCTTGTTACTGAAATCAGATCCACGAGGGGTCATAACCTTGTTACTGAAATCAGATCCACGAGGGGTCATAACCTTGTTACTGAAATCAGGTCCACGAGGGGTCATAACCTTGTTACTGAATTACATCCACGAGGGGTCACAACCTTGTTACTGAAATCAGATCCACGAGGGGTCATAACCTTGTTACTGAAATCAGATCCACGAGGGGTCACAACCTTGTTACTGAATCAGACGCATCTGAGAAGAAACAAAACAGTAAGTTTGTTGAATGTAGTGGAAACCTGCCCATTTGTAACGTGCAAACAAGCATTCATTGTAATTACAGACCGCAATGACTACCAGTTACGTGTTGTTATTGCATTGTAACTATTGGTTGTTACAGTCAATAAATGTTACATTGTAATTACACAAGTAAAGACACTTTAAATTAAGCGTCACCATAGACTTAAGTTCATATGTGTCTGGGTGTGTGTTCACATTTTGCTGGTATTAAGAGATGTCCTCTGCTGTACTTCATCAAGCCATTGATTAGTACTTGGTAGCCTAACCAGTTATACAGTAAATGAAAAAGAAACCATATGTAGACTACTCTATTGGGTCATTTCAATATGTTTTTTTTTCAACGTTCCATTAAAACAATATGATGTTTTTGTGTAGACAAACAGCTTCCATTTTTTGGGGAGGTTAAGAGCAGACACCGACTGAATGGTCTGATTCGAGGTGAGAGCGGTTTGAAAGGAGCTGAGAACTCTATGTCCAAGGTTAGAAAGTCTAGTCTGATACGTTAAAGGACGTCAGAAGTAGTGTAGAAGAGTGTTCCAAGAAGAGATCATTAGGCCAGGTGTTCTCTCTACATCCCAAATAGCACCCTAGTTCCTATATAGTGCACTACTTTTCACAAAGGCCCGTAGTGCTCTGGTCAAAAGTAGTGCACTACGTAGGGAATAGGGTGCTATTTGGGAAGCAGATGGTATTTCACACAGCTCCTTCAGCTGTCAGATAGGAATGGAATAAGAATGAGTCATCGCTGATGGTCATATCGAAGATGTTCTTAACAGATTGAGACATAATGTCAGACCTGGGTTCTAATAGTAGTTGTTGTCTTCAGGTAATGTATCTGTATTTGATTGGGGTTGCCTGGTGCAATGGAACCAATGGAATAGTCCTACATTCATATCCCACCCACTACAGGCAGGCCCAAAAACAAGCAAAGATTTCAAATACTACTTGCACCTATGTCTAGGTTAAATGAAGGAGTGTGGTAGGGTCAGGGTTACCATTCAATCTTTCACTCTAGCGTTACCAGTACAAGTGTAGCACAGATACCACACAAGTATTAATTATGTTAAAATATACTGTTTGTAGCATATATCTTAAATATCCAATCCTGTCAGCCAAGGTGAAAACATGATGTACTTTATAAGATTATCCTGGGGGCTGAGGGTCCTTCAGGCAGATAAACAGCCACTGGATTCATAGCCCTGTTTGGTTAGCCTGTGTATCCATGCTACGTAGATGTTCCTTTACATGTAGCCTGGAACCTGAGGCTGGGGGAGGGAAGGAGAGGAGGGAAGGAGAGCAGGGAAGGAGAGGAGGGAAGGAGAGCAGGGAAGGAGAGGAGGGAAGGAGAGGAGGGAAGGAGGTGACACAGGGAGGAGGAAAGGGAAGAGGGGTGTCCCACTACCGACCACGATCACTCTCACTCCACTGTAGAGTAAACTCATCCCCAAATACTGTTTGTTTGTGTGTGTGTGTGTACGTGTGTACGTGTGTACGTGTGTGTGTGTGTGTGTGTGTGTGTGTGTGTGTGTGTGTGTGTGTGTGTGTGTGTGTATACGTGTGTGTACGTGTGTGTGTCACCATGAAGAGGTGGTAGGATCCGGGGTCATAAGGTCAGGGAAGACTCCTGGACCATGTCAGAGCCGATTTCAACCACTCTGTCTAATGTGCTTCTCTGTAGTGACGTAATGCAGTTGCCATTAGCCGTATGCATATATGCCACCTAACAGACCTCCATCTGCATCAGGAAGACTATATTAGGCTCTTTACCAAGCCAAGCCAAGCTTGATAGCAGTAGGCAAAATGTCAAACAGCAGCATGCAAAGTTGTGTCACTGAGAGACTTTGAAGTGCATTATTCCTGGGGGGGGTGGGGATGGGGGAGGGGGGGAGGTATGGGGGGGGTGACATCATTGTGAGTGTCCCATTCATAACATGACCCCCTTGTCAGCATTTTCTGATCCAATTAGATTGTTCCCTACTCCCTCACTCCCTGTCCCCCATCCCCCTGTCCTCCATCCCCCTGTCCCCCTGTCCCCATCCCCCTGTCCTCCATCCCCCTGTCCCCCTGTCCCCCATCCCCCTGTCCCCCATCCCCTTGTCCCCCTGTCCCCCATCCCCCTGTCCCCATCCCCCTGTCCTCCATCCCCCTGTCCCCCTGTCCCCCATCCCCCTGTCCCCCATCCCCCTGTCCCCATCCCCCTGTCCCCCTGTCCCCCATCCCCCTGTCCCCCATCCCCCTGTCCCCCATCCCCCCGTCCCTTTCAATGACGCAATCTAAGTTGATCTTTCAATGCTGATGCTCATTGAGCTCTCTGTCACCCAGAGCCAGCAGCAGCTTTGTCAGAGACAACAACGAGAATAAGGTGTGGCAAGGCAGGGAGGGAGGGAGGGAGGGAGGGAGGGAGGGAGGGAGGGAGGCAGGGAGGGAGGGAGGGAGGGAGGGAGGGAACACCATTGTAAATACAACCCATATTTATGTTTATTTCTTTTCCCTTTTGTACTTTAACTGTTTGCACATCGTTACAACACTGTATATAGACATAATATGGCATTTTAAATGTCTTTATTCTTTTGGAACGTTTGTGAGTGTGATGTTTACTGTTCATTTTTATTGTTTATTTCACTTTCGTTTATTATCTACTTCACTTGCTTTGGCAATGTAAACATTGCAGAACATGCCATGCCAATAAAGCCCTAAAATTGAAACTGAATTGAAAGAAAGAGGCAGGCAGGCAGAGAGGGAGAAGAAAGAGTGAGAGGGTTTGATTTAGAGAGCGAGAGACAGCCAGAGAGGGAGGGAGATGAAGAGAGACAGAGTGAGAGGACTGTTGTGAGCGTCAAAGAAAAACACTCTTATCAGGTCCATCACAGAGCAAGCTGCCTGCCGGACGCTGAGCCAGCGACTGTCATAATAATTGGGCTTGTTAGGGACTGTCAGTCAACGGCCCAGACCAGAGTGTTGTTTTATCCTGCAAGCCTCCAGTCAATAGGTCACCACCACTCATCATGCATACGTACTTCCCAACAGGCTCCTTAACGTTGGGCTTTTCTGGTCCCACAATGACAGGGTGTCGCAATGACCAGCAAAATAATCATGCATTTTTCAGACCCCAAGTTGTTCTCAGAGCAGTTGTCTTGTCTATCTGCCAAACCCCAATTGGACTTAGCCATTGATTTAGCTCCAATATTGTGACTGTTTAAACCTATTTCAGCATTATAGTGCCCTCAAAGTGCATTTGCTGTGTACATAGTGCTTTTTGTACACATACAGTACCAGTCAAAAGTTTGGACACACCGACTCATTCAAGGGTTTTTCTTTATTTTGACTATTTTCTACATTGTAGAATAATGAGCTACAGCCTTCCCTGTAGCTCAGTTGGTAGAGCATGGTGTTTGCAACACATGGTGTTTGCAATGCCAGCGTTGTGGGTTCAATTCCCATGGGGGGCCATGTATGAAATGTATGCATTCACTACTGTAAGTCGCTCTGGATAAGAGCGTCTGCTAAATGACTAAAATGTAAAATGTAAATGTAATAATACTAAAGACATCAAAACTCTTGGCATTCTCTCAACCAGCTTCATGAGGTAGTCACCTGGAATGCAATTCAATAAAAAAAAGGACATTTGTGGAATTTCTTTCCTTCTTCATTCATTTGAGCCAATCAGTTGTGCTATGACATATACAGAATATAGCCCTATTTGGTGAAAGACAAAGTCCATATAATGGCAAGAACAGCTCATATAATCAAAGAGAAACGACAGTACATCATTACTTTAAGACATGGTCAGTCAATCTGGAAAATTTCAAGAACTTTTTCAACTTTCTTGAAGTGCGGTCTCAAAAACCATCAAGCGCTTTGATGAAACTGGCTCTGATGAGGACCGCCACAGGAAAGGAAGACCCAGAGTTCCCTCTGCTGCAGAGGATCAGTTCATTAGAGTTACCAGCCTCATGAGGACCGCCACAGGAAAGGAAGACCCAGAGTTACCTCTGCTGCAGAGGATAAGTTCATTAGAGTTACCAGCCTCAGAAATTGCAGCCTAAATAAATGCTTCACAGAGTTCAAGTAACAGACACATCTCAACATCAACTGTTCAGAGGAGACTGTGTGAATCAGGCCTTCATGGTCAAATTGCTGCAAAGAAACCACTTCTAAAGGACACCAATAATAAGAAGAGACTTGCCTGGTCAAATCAAATCAAATCAAAGTTTATTTGTCACGTGCGCCGAATACAACAGGTGTAGACCTTACAGTGAAATGCTGAATACAACAGGTGTAGACCTTACAGTGAAATGCTTACTTACAGGCTCTAACCAATAGTGCAAAAAAGGTATTAGGTGAACAATAGGTAGGTAAAGAAATAAAACAACAGTAAAAAGACAGGCTATATACAGTAGCGGGGCTATAAAAGTAGCAAGGCTACATACAGACACCGGTTAGTCAGGCTGATTGAGGTAGTATGTACACGTACATATGGTTAAAGTGACTATGCATATATGATGAACAGAGAGTAGCAGTAGCGTAAAAGAGGGGGTGGTGGGTGGTGGGACACAATGCAGATAGCCCGGCTAGCCAATATGCGGGAGCACTGGTTGGTCGGCCCAATTGAGGTAGTATGTACATGAATGTATAGTTAAAGTGACTATGCACATATGATAAACAGAGAGTAGCAGCAGCGTAAAAAAGAGGGGTTGGGGGGCACACAATGCAAATAGTCTGGGTAGCCATTTGTCAAGCCTTTTTGTCCTAGACTTGGCACTCCGGTACCACTTGCCATGCGGTAGTAGAGAGAACAGTTTAGGACTGGGGTGGCTGGGGTCTTTGACAATTTTAGGGCCTTCCTCTGACACCGCCTGGTGTAGAGGTCCTGGATGGCAGGCAGCTTAGCTCCAGTGGTGTACTGGGCCGTACACACTACCCTCTGTAGTGCCCTGCGATCGGAGGCCGAGCAGTTGCCGTACCAGGCAGTGATGCAGCCAGTCAGGATGCTCTCGATGTTGCAGCTGAAGAACCTTTTGAGGATCTCAGGACCCATGCCAAATCTTTTTAGTTTCCTGAGGGGGAATAGGCTTTGTCGTGCCCTCTTCACGACTGTCTTGGTGTGTTTTGACCATTCTAGTTTGTTGTTGATGTGGACACCAAGGAACTTGAAGCTCTCAACCTGCTCCACTACAGCCCCGTCGATGAGAATGGGGGCGTGCTCGGTCCTCCTTTTCCTGTAGTCCACAAACATCTCCTTACTCTTGGTTACGTTGAGGGATAGGTTGTTATTCTGGCACCACCCGGCCAGGTCTCTGACCTCTCCAGAAATAAGTGTCCCGCCTGTTATTGACCCCCCTCCGCTCCCAGCTGTGTCCTGGACACCATTTGTGAATTGATCGCCCCCCATCTAGCTTCAGAGTTCGTTCTGTTAGGTGACCTAAACTGGGATATGCTGAACACCCCGGCAGTCCTACAATCTAAGCTAGATGCCCTCAGTCAAACGACCACCCCTCATCACTGTCAAACGCTCCCTAAAACACTTCTGCGAGCAGGCCTTTCTAATCGACCTGGCCCGGGTATCCTGGAAGGATATTGACCTCATCCCGTCAGTCGAGGATGCCTGGTCGTTCTTTAAAAGTAATTTCCTCACCATCTTAGATAATCATGCCCCTTTCAGAAAATGCAGAACTAAGAACAGATATAGCCCTTGGTTCACTCCAGACCTGACTGCCCTTGACCAGCACAAAATCATCTTGTGGCGGACTGCAATGGCATCGAATAGTCCCCGCGATATGCAACTGTTCAGGGAAGTCAGGAACCAATACACGCAGTCAGTCAGGAAAGCAAAGGCTAGCTTTTTCAAGCATCCTGTAGCTCTAACTCCAAAAGGTTTTGGGACACTGTTAAGTCCATGGAGAACAAGAGCACCTGCTCCCAGCTGCCCACTGCACTGAGGCTTGGTAACATGGTCACCACCGATAAATCCATGATAATCGAAAATTTCAATAAGCATTTTGCTACGGCTGGCCATGCCTTCCTCCTGGCTACTCCAACCCCGGCCAACTGCTCCCCCCCCCCGCAGCTACTCATCCGAGCCTCCCCAGCTTCTCCTTCAACCAAATCCAGATAGCAGATGTTCTGAAAGAGCTGCAAAACCTGGACCCGTACAAATCAGCTGGGATAGACAATCTGGACCCTCTCTTTCTAAAACTGTCCGCCGCCATTGTTGCAACCCCTATTACCAACATTTTCAATCTCTCTTTCGTATCGTCCGAGATCCCTAAAGATTGGAAAGCTGCTGCGGTCATCCCCCTCTTCAAAGGGGGTGACACTCTAGACCCAAACTGCTATAGACCTATATCCATGATAATCGAAAAGCCAAGTTAATCAACAGATCACTGACCATTTCGAATCCCACCGTACCTTCTCCGCTGTGCAATCCGGTTTCCGAGCCGGTCACAGGTGCACCTCATCCACGCTCAAGGTACTAAACGATATCATAACCTCCATCGATAAAAGACAGTACTGTGCAGCCGTCTTCAACAACCTGGCCAATGCTTTTGACTCTGTCAATCACCGTATTCTTATCGGTAGACTCAATAGCCTTGGTTTCTCTAATGACTGCCTCGCCTGGTTCACCAACTACTTTGCAGACAGAGTTCAGTGTGTCAAATCGGAGGGCCTGTTGTCCGGACCTCTGGCAGTCTCTATGGGGTACCACAGGGTTCAATTCTCGGGCTGACTATTTTCTCTGTATATATCAATGATGTCGCTCTTGCTGCGGGTCATTCCCTGATCCAACTCTACACAGACGACACTTGTATATACATCTGTATATACTTCTGGCCCTTCCTTGGACACTGTGCTAACTAACCTCCAAACGAGCTTCAATGCCATACAACACTCCTTCCGTGGCCTCCAACTGCTCTTAAACGCTAGTAAAACCAAATGCATGCTTTTCAACCGTTCGCTGCCCGCACCTGCCCACCCGACTAGCATCACCACCCTGGACGGTTCTGGACAACTATAAATACCTAGGTGTCTGGCTAGACTCTAAACTCTCCTTCCAGACTCATATTAAACATCTCCAATCCAAAATCAAATCTAGAATCGGCTTTCTATTTCGCAACAAAGCCTCCTTCACTCACTCCACCAAACTTACCCTAGTAAAACTGACTAACCTACCGATCCTCGACTTTGGCGATGTCATCTACAAAATAGCTTCCAATACTCTACTCAGCAAACTGGATGCAGTCTATCACAGTGCCATCCGTTTTGTTACCAAATCACCTTATACCACCCACCACTGCGACCTGTATGCTCTAGTCGGCTGGCCCTCGCTACATATTCGTCGCCAGACAAACTGGCTCCAGGTCTTCTATAAGTTTATGCTAGGTAAAGCTCCGCCTTATCTCAGCTCACTGGTCACGATAACAACACCCACCCATAGAAAACATTCCAGCAGGTATATCTCACTGATCATCCCCAAAGCCAACACCTCATTTGGCTGCCTTTCCTTCCAGTTCTCTGCTGCCAGTGACTGGAACGAATTGCAAAAATCGTTGAAGCTGGAGACTGATATTTCCCTCACCAACTTTAAACATCAGCTATCTGAGCAGCGAACCGATCGCTGCAGCTGTACATAGTCCATCTGTAAATAGCCCATCCAATCTACCTACCTCATCCCCATACTGTTTTTATTTACTTTTCTGCTCTTTTGCACACCAGTATCTCTACTTGCACATCATCATCTGCTCATTTATAACTCCAGTGTTAATCTGCTAAATTATAATTCTTCGCTACATGGCCTATTTATTGCCTTACCTCCTCATGCCTATTGCATACACTATATATAGACTTTCTTTTTTTCTACTGTGTCATTGACTTGTTTATTGTGTTATTGGCTTGTTTATTGTTTATTCCATGTTATTCCATGTGTAACTCTGTGTTGTTGTCTGTGTCACACTGCTTTGCTTTATCTTGGCCAGGTCGCAGTTGTAAATGAGAACTTGTTCTCAACTAGCCTACCTGGTTAAATAAAGGTGAAGAAAAAAAATTATGGTGTTGGAGTCGTACCTGGCCATGCAGTCGTGGGTGAACAGGGAGTACAGGAGGGGACTGAGCACGCACCACTGGGGAGCTCCAGTGTTGAGGATCAGCGTGGCAGATGTGTTGCTACCTCAAATCAAATCAAATTTTATTTGTCACATACACATGGTTAGCAGATGTTAATGCGAGCGTAGCAAAATGCTTGTGCTTCTAGTTCCGACAATGCAGTAATAACCAACGAGTAATCTAACCTAACAATTTCACAACAACTACCTTATACACACAAGTGTAAAGGAATGAAGAATATGTACATAAAAATATATGAATGAGTGATGGTACAGAACGGCATAGGCAAGATGCAGTAGATGGTACCGAGTACAGTATATACATATGAGATGAGTAATGTAGGGTATGTAAACATTATATGAAGTGGCATTGTTTAAAGTGGCTAGTGATACATTTTTCATCAATTTTTACATTATTAAAGTGACTGGAGTTGAGTCAGTATGTTGGCAGCAGCCACTCAATGTTAGTGGTGGCTGTTTAACAGTCTGATGGCCTTGAGATAGAAGCTGTTTTTCAGTCTCTCGGTCCCTGCTTTGATGCACCTGTACTGACCTCGCCTTCTGGATGATAACGAGGTGAACAGGCAGTGCCTCGGGTGGTTGTTGTCCTTGATGATCTTTATGGCCTTCCTGTGACATCGGGTGGTGTAGGTGTCCTGGAGGGCAGGTAGTTTGCACCCGGTGATGCGTTGTGCAGACCTCACTACCCTCTGGAGAGCCTTACGGTTGTGGGCGGAGCAGTTGCCGTACCAGGCGGTGATACAGCCCGACAGGATGCTCTCGATTGTGCATCTGTAAAAGTTTGTGAGTGCTTTTGGTGACAAGCTGAATTTCTTCAGCCTCCTGAGGTTGAGCGCTACTGCGCCTTCTTCACCACGCTGTCTGTGTGGGTGGACCAATTCAGTTTGTCCGTGATGTGTATGCCGAGGAACTTAAAATGTATTACCCTCTCCACTACTGTCCCGTCGATGTGGATAGGGGGTGCTCCCTCTGCTGTTTCCTGAAGTCCACGATCATCTCCTTTGTTTTGTTGACGTTGAGTGTGAGGTTATTTTCCTGACACCACACTCTGAGGGCCCTCACCTCTTCCCTGTATGCCGTCTTGTCGTTGTTGGTAATCAAGCCTACCACTGTAGTGTCGTCTGCAAACTTGATGATTGAGTTGGAGGCGTGCATGGCCACGCAGTCGAAGGGTGAACAGGGAGTACAGGAGAGGGCTCAGAACGCACCCTTGTGGGGCCCCAGTGTTGAGAATCAGCGGGGTGGAGATGTTGTTACCTACCCTCACCACCTGGGGGCGGCCCGTCAGGAAGTCCAGGATCCAGTTGCAGAGGGAGGTGTTTAGTCCCAGGGTTCTTAGCTTAGTGATGAGCTTTGAGGGTACTATGTTGAATGCTGAGCTGTAGTCAATGAATAGCATTCTCACATAAGTGGGAAAGGGCAGTGTGGAGTGCAATAGAGATTGCATCATCTGTGGATCTGTTTGGGCGGTATGCAAATTGGAGTGGGTCTAGGGTTTCTGGGATAATGGTGTTGATGTGAACCATTACCAACCTTTCAAAGCACTTCATGGCAACGGACGTGAGTGCTACGGGTCTGTAGTCATTTAGGCAGGTTGCCTTTGTGTTCTTGGGCACAGGTACTATGGTGGTCTGCTTGAAACATGTGTGCAGCGACATGTTGAAAATGTCAGTGAAGACACCTGCCAGTTGGTCAGCACATGCCCGGAGCACACTTCCTGGTAATCCGTCTGGCCCCGCAGCCTTGTGTATGTTGACCTGTTTAAAGGTCTTACTCATGTCGGCTACGGAGAGCGTGATCACACAGTCGTCTGGAACAGATGATGCTCTCATGCATGCCTCAGTGTTGCTTGCCTCGAAGCGAGCATAGAAGTGATTTAGCTCGTCTGGTAGGCTCGTGTCACTGGGCAGCTCACGGCTGTGCTTCCCTTTGTAGTCTGTAATAGTTTGCAAGCCCTGCCACATCCGACGAGCGTCGGAGCCGGTGTAGTATGATTCAATCATAGCCCTGTGTTGATGCTTTGCCTGTTTGATGGTTCGTCGCAGGGCATAGCAGGATTTCTTGTAAGCTTCCGGGTTAGAGTCCCACACCTTGAAAGCGGCAGCTCTACCCTTTAGCTCAGTGCGAATGTTGCCTGTAATCCATGGCTTCTGGTTAGGGTATGTACGTACAGTCACTGTGGGGACGACGTCCTCGATGCACTTATTGATAAAGCCAGTGACTGATGTGGTGTACTCCTCAATGCCATCGGAAGAATCCCGGAACATGTTCCAGTCTGTGATAGCAAAACAGTCCTGTAGTTTAGAATCTGCTTCATCTGACCACTTTTTTATAGACCGAGTCACTGGTGCTTCCTGCTTTAATTTTTGCCTGTAAGCAGATATCAGGAGGATAGAGTTGTGGTCGGATTTACCAAATGGAGGGCGAGGGAGAGCTCTGTACGCGTCTCTGTGTGTGGAGTACAGGTGATCTAGAATTTTTTCCCCTCTGGTTGCACATTTAACATGTTGATGGAAATTTGGTAGAACTGATTTAAGTTTCACTGCATTAAAGTCTCCGGCCACTAGGAGCGCCGCCTCTGGGTGAGTGGTTTCCTGTTTGCTTATTTCCTTATAAAGCTGACTGAGTGCGGTCTTAGTGCCAGCATCTGTCTGTGGTGGTAAATAAACAGCCACGAAATGTATAGCTGAAAACTCTCTAGGCAAGTAGTGTGGATTGGTCTGCTTGTCCTTTGGTCTGATGAGTCCAAATTGTAGCTTTTTGGCTCCAAAGGCCGCGTCCTTGTGAGACGCAGGGTAGGTGAACGGATAGTCTCCGCATGTGTAGTTCCCACCGTGAAGCATGGAGGAGGAGGTGTAATGGTGTGGGGGTGCTTTGCTGGCGACACTCTGTGATTTATTTAGATTTCAAGGCACACTTAACCGGCATGGCTACCACAGCATTCTGCAGCGATACGCCATCTGTCTGGTTTGCGCTTAGTGGGAGTATCATTTGTTTTTCAACAGGACAATAACTCAACACACCTCCAGGCTGTGTAAGGGCTGTTTGACCAAGAAGGAAAGTGATGGAGTGCTGCATCTGATGAACTGGCCTCCACAATCCCCCGACCTCAACCTAATTGAGATGGTTTGGGGTAAATTGGACCGCAGTGTGAAGGAAAAGCAGCCAACAAGTGCTCAGCATATGTGGGAACTGCTTCAATAGAGTTGCAGAAGCATTCTAAGTGAAGCTGATTCAGAGAATGCCAAGAGTGTGCAAAGCTGTCATCAAGGCAAAGGGTGTCTACTTTGAAGAATCTCAAATATAAAATACATTTTGATTTGTTTAACACTTTTTTGGTTACTACATGTTACCATATGTGTTATTTCATAGTTTTGATGTCTTCACTATTATTCTACAATGTAGAAAATAGTAAAAATAAAGAAAAAACCCTTGAATGAGTAGGTGTGTCTAAACCTTTGACTGGTGCTGTATGTCCATCCAACTTTAAACAGTCTATAATCCGTTAACGTGGTTGATATCATTTGACATGTCTCATCACCACTCTGCCCTATTCTTTGATCTACAACAGGTTCAGTATGCAGCAACACTATCTGTAATCTGTACTGTAATCTTTCCTGTAATCTGTACTGTAATCTTTCCTGTAATCTGTACTGTCATCTGTACTGTAATATTTCCTGTAATCTGTACTGTAATATGTACTGTAATTTTTCCTGTGATCTGTACTGTAATCTGTACTCCTATCTGTACTGTAATCTGTACTGCTATCTGTACAGTAATTTGTACTGTAATATGTAACACCCCAGATCAACTCCCCAGATTGCCTGCTGTAAATTGGTTCTTGCTGACTTCCGAATGAATCCCATACCGAATCACAGAGAATTTAAAATGTCTTGGGGAGAGGAGCCAAAATAGGGAGCTGGAATTTACCATCTGGCTTCATAGAATGTGTATGGTACAGTATAGAGGCGGGTTGCCGTGGATATTTACAGTGACACGTGCTACAGTGTTACTACGGTGATCTGTCATTACAGCCAGACGCTCATGGCTCTACACCCTCAGAGAGGCAGGGTGTCCCTTAACAACAAGTGACTATACAGTTGTCAGAGAGACTACCCACTGGGCAGAGATGTCAATTCAACATCTAGTTTAGATTTACATTTAATTGAGTTGTCAACTAACGTGAATTCAGCATGAAATCGCAAACATTTACATTGATGACATTTTGCAAATCCAATCTGTTTTCCACATTGATATTTTTTATTTTTTTGTATTACACGGACACAACCTTGATTCAACCAGTTTGTGCCGAGTGCGTATGGGTTACAGTAATTAGAGGGACTTTCTCCTCAGAGTGCTGACAAAGTGAGGGGCTTTTGGGTGGCTCCCGAGTGGCGCAGAGTTCTAAGGCACTGCATCTCAGTGCTCAAGGCGTCACTACAGACACCCTGGTTCGATTCCAGGCTGTATCACAACCGGCCGTGATCGGGAGTCCCATATGGCAGCCCGCAATTGGCCCAGCGTCGGCGGGGTAGGCCGTCATTGTAAATAAGAATTTGTTCTTAACTGACTTGCCTAGATAAATAAAAATGTGAGGTGCCAAGTTCATCTGTTCTTCTTACATTGGAGCACCTAAAATAAGACAGTGTGTTTAGCCAGGTCAGGCTGCTTTAAATACATCATTATGTAAAGGGATCAATTACATGTTTAGGAAATGGAAACATCACTGCTTAAATTATGCTGCCTGAGATTACACTGCTCATATTGCAATGGGGCCTCCCTACAGTCATTTGTAACACCATACTGTAACTTCAATATGCCTCTTAAATTTGTATTCTTGCCTTAATACAGTATACCGACCACAAGCATTACAAACTAAGCTCTTTGAACAATCAGTGTGCCAACTGAGCATAGGACATTAAAGCAACAGTTGAGGGTGAAAAGTTTTGTTGAAATGCCGTATTCCTTCGTAGTGTGAGTGACCTGAAAGACTTCCTAGTCCTTAGTAGTATACTAGAAAGGCTTGTGACGGCTTCATCAGCTTCTGAAAGGGGATTTAAAGTGTTACGAGTGTTGCGGTTTTGCCACAATGGCCAGCTGTTGTCACTTGGACACATGTAAGGTTATATTGTGTGTGAGGTCAGTCTGTACGGCTCGACGGACTACTAAGGCTGCTCTTATCAAGGCACAAGGTGAGACCCAGATGCAGACACAGGAGGCAGATGGTTGGAGTCTTACAATGTTTATTAATCCAAAGGGGTAGGCAAGAGAATGGTCATGGACAGGCAAAAGGTCAAAACCAGATCAGAGTCCAGGAGGTACAGAGTGGCAGACAGGCTCGAGGTCAAGGCAGGCAGAATGGTCAGGCAGGCAGGTACAGAGTCCAGAAACAGGCAAGGGTCAAAACCAGGAGAACTAGAAAAAGGAGAATAGCAAAAGGAGTACGGGAAAAACACACTGGTTGACTTGACTAAACATACACTACGAACTGGCACAGAGAGACAGGAAACACAGGGATAAATACAGTGGGGAAGATAAGCGGCACCTGGAGGGGGTGGAGACAATCACAAGGACAGGTGAAACAGATCAGGGCGTGACAACTCTGGCCTGGCCTTGACATAATGTAGATTTATAGCTGCTAGATACTGAGAGGCTTTTTATATCACAGGTCGACAAACTACTAAGACGGCCCTGGACGTGAATGTAGGTTCACTAGGTTGATAACAAGAGTAGTTTTACTTGAGGAAATGGACACTTGGTACAGTGCACTGCTCCAAGAAGGACAGCTAGGTCTCTCACAGGTCAAAGTGCACTGAAACAATTGTATTGTATAACTGTACTATAACTATACTTGGTTATTAATCTCAATGCTACAAACAGCTGAGGAAAGACTACTGAAGTATGCAGGTACTGTATGTCTCAAGAGTCTAGGGACAGACAGCTTGATGTAATTAAGAGTCTAGTGACATACAGCTTGATGTGATTAACAGTCTAGGGACAAACAGCTTGATGTGATTAAGAGTCTAGTGACATACAGCTTGATGTGATTAAGAGTCTAGTGACATACAGCTTGATGTGATTAAGAGTCTAGTGACGTACAGCTTGATGTGATTAAGAGTCTAGGGACAGACAGCTTGATGTGATTAACAGTCTAGTGACATACAGCTTGATGTGATTAAGAGTCTAGTGACGTACAGCTTGATGTGATTAACAGTCTAGGGACAGACAGCTTGATGTAATTAAGAGTCTAGTGACATACAGCTTGATGTGATTAACAGTCTAGTGACATACAGTTTGATGTGATTAAGAGTCTAGTGACATACAGCTTGATGTGATTAAGAGTCTAGTGACATACAGCTTGATGTGATTAAGAGTCTAGTGACGTACAGCTTGATGTGATTAAGAGTCTAGTGACATACAGCTTGATGTGATTAAGAGTCTAGTGACATACAACTTGATGTGATTAAGAGTCTAGTGACGTACAGCTTGATGTGATTAAGAGTCTAGGGACATACAGCTTGATGTGATTAAGAGTCTAGTGACATACAACTTGATGTGATTAACAGTCTAGGGACAGACAACTTGATGTGATTAAGAGTCTAGTGACATACAGCTTGATGTGATCTGAACAGTTGATGACTGTAAGAAGACTATTTTGACCTCATAGCTGCAGACAGACAGACAGACAGACAGACAGACAGACAGACAGACAGACAGACAGGCAGGCAGGCAGGCAGGCAGGCAGGCAGGCAGGCAGGCAGGCAGACAGACAGACAGACAGACAGACAGACAGACAGACAGACAGACAGACAGACAGACAGACAGACAGACAGACAGACAGACAGACAGACAGACAGACAGACTCTTCTCAGCATGGTATCTCAAACAACACCTTATCAACTGTGAACTGAAGACCTTGTTCATCAGCCTGGTCTCATAGACTAGACGTAACATAGTAAATGTAAATTCGGGACACTGAATTTTAGTATGATATGTTACATTTGGTATGTTTACATAACACAGATGGTTATTTATGTTAAAAATGAAAGTACGGTCGGGGTGGATGGGTAGGCAGAGAACATGAAATTCTAGCAACCCAAAGGTTGTGTGTTGGAATTTCATCACAGACAACTTTAACATTTCAGCTAATTTCCAACGTTGCAATGACTTACTTCTTTTTTAGCTACTTCGCAGCTACTTAGCATGTTAGCCAACCCTTTCCCTAACCCTAACTGTAACCTTCACTCTTTAAGCTAACTCCTAACCCGAACCATAACCTTAACCCTAATCTTAACTCTAACCTTAAAGGGGAATGGAAACACTAGACTTTAGAGCACCAGATAACTGTAACTGTAAATCGCCATATTGGCATTGTTGCATCACTGGCAGGAGAGTTTTGGAATCCGGAATTTACTGAGACCGTGACCTCTGCATGCATTAATGAGCATCATTTGCTGGTGTCATAATTTGCTGGAGTGAGTGAGTGAGTGAGTCTCCAATGCTTCCCACAGTTGTGTCAAGTTGTCTGGATGTCCTTTGGGTGGTGGACCATTCTTGATACACACGGGAAACTGTTGAGACTGAAAAACCCAGCAGCTTTGCAGTTCTTGACACACTCAAACCGGTGTTGCTGGCACCTACTACCATACCCCGTTCAAAGAAACTTAAATGTTTTGTCTTCCTCATTCACCATCTGAATGGCACACATACAATCCATGTCTCAAGGCTTAAAAATCCTTCTTTAACCTGTCTCCTCCTTCTCATCTACATTGATTGAAGTGGATTTAGTAAGTGAAATCAATAAGAGATCTTAACTTTCACCTGCAAATCACCTGGTATATACACTACGCATTCAAAACATTAAGAACACCTGCTCTTTCCATAGCATATCACATATAAAAGATAAACAGGTACCTAGTAAGATATTTAGCTATGTAGTTATATAGCTAGCTACGGTGCTTGACTTGGACTATAATAGGTGCCGGTTCTCATTTTGGGTGCCGGTACTGTTTATATTTAGGTGCAAGAGTTCCACACTTTTTAGCTAATATTCTGTAAGAGGAACAGGAGCTCAAGCAGTAGAACATTTGAGGTGCCTGTATTCAACTCCAGTGAGCTCCTGCCCAAGTCAAGCACTGGCTAATAATTATAGCTATGGGGATCATAGCTAGCTAGATAACATTAACATCAAAAAGACAAGAGAAGAGCTAAATCAAGTAGCTAGCTACTCGGCTTGTTATCACAAGTTCATTTCACAGACTAATTTTATCATTCGGAAAAAATACTCTAAAATGTAAATGTTATAATTACCAACATAAAAAAATAATTGTATACAGTTGCTTACCTTAATGTTGTTCACATGATCTCAATGACAGCGAGAGCAGTGTCAAAGTTGTGAGAAACATTTCAGGTCCAGTGGAGGCAAGATTCCTCCCGGTGGAAGGATTCACTTTCAATCCCCACGCCAAAAAACACAATTTGCTCAAACCTGCCAATGACGAATTGGCATCAGTCGTTACTATGGCAATTCAAGATAGCGCTACCCATAACTCTAATAAACGTTGTTCAAGATTTCTGTTCAATTAACATATATATTATTGCTTAGCTTAACTTCCTAAAATGTTTCCATTCTCCTTTAACCCTAACCTTAACCCTGAATTAATCCCTAACCCTAACCCCTAGCCGAGCTAACATTAGCCACCTAGCTAACGTTAGTGTTAGTCACCTAGCTACCTAGCTAACGTTAGCCACCTAGCTAACGTTAGTGTTAGCCACCTAGCTACCTAGCTAACGTTAGCCAAAACAAATTGGAATTCGTAACATATTGTATGAATTGCCATTTGTTACCTATTGTACGAATTGTAATGAAAAGGGAAAGGGGGATACCTAGTCAGTTGTACAACTGAATGCCTTCAACGGAAATGTGTCTTCCGCATTTAACCCAACCCCTCTGAATCAGAGAGGTGCTGGGGAATTCCTTAATCGACATCCACGTCTTCGGCGCCTGGGGGAACAGTGGGTTAACTGCCTTGCTCAGGGGCAGAACAACAGATTTTTACCTTGTCAACTAAGGGATTCGATCCAGCAACCTTTCGATTACTGGCCCAAAGGACATCCACAAATTAATACAAACATTACATATCATAGTAATTGGAGCGTCCCAGATTTAAGGTTACTATTTTACGTCTACCCCTGAGTCCAGGTTGGGTTGATGTATACCTTTAAAGTTGTTATTGAAACTAAGAAGAACTTTAATTAGGAGTGTTACATGTTTGAGATGGATCCATTTCAAACTCTAATTAATGAATGAATCTTGCAGAGCCAAAAGTAGTAGTATGCTAAAGTTTTTTGTTACTAAGTTACCGTGCTGAACAACATGATCATGAGCCTAAGGAACTCTTGCTTACACAGGCTGGTCCTGAACCCATTCACCCATTCACCCATGTAACCATACACCCTACACAGTCTACAGGCCATAGTCTCCCTGTTGCAGAGACATGTCGTAACAGGCTTATTAATTAGTGTAGATGAGCGAAAGCAGTGTGGTAAACTTTTTTATTTGTATTTATTTTGGATTATTATTTATTGAATTGTGGTAAACTGACTTCACTTCCTTCCTGAACCCATTCACCCTGTAACCATACACCATCTAGTCTGTCACACAGACACCATACATACTCTCCCGGTTACAGAAACACATTGTGTGCATCCCAAATGGCAGAATGTTCCCTATGTAGTGCACTACATTTGACCAGCGCCCATAGGACTCACATAGGGTGTCATTTGGGAAACATAGATGAGTCTCACAGATAGGCCCTACTCTCCCTGATGCAGAGACACATTGTAACAGCCTGAAGAGGTGTCATGTTATTCTGTCAGCACCTAAGAATGTGCTGTGGATCTTGTCATTGTTCTCTTGTTGAGTATAACGATTCCTCTCTTTCTCTTCCTATGGAGGCCCGGGAGGCACAGTAGAGCCAAACAAACCCATGCCCTCTCTGAGCTGACCTTAGCTATTAATTCTGCTTCACACACACACACGCACGCACGCACGCACGCACACACACACACACACACACACACACACACACACACACACCTTCTATTTGCAGGGACCAGACCTGTGGTTCAATAGCTGTAGGGGACTCAGGTAGAGACAGACTAAATGGGAGACAGTGATTATAGTATCTCCATGCTGACAGATAGTGTGTGTTGACATGGACCACACACACACACACACACACACGGACACCAGGGCGGTCGGACTAGAGTTAACCTGAGCTGTCTACAGTTGGTGGGAGGTTTTTAGGACACTGGATATTCTGTAGATATAATGACAGCCTAAAGAAAGACAATCTTATATCAGATACAAGCGTCATATATTATCAGCTATCTAGAAGAGGTCATGTCAGCTATTTATGTTGCTCTTCCATTGGAGACTGGACCCAGTCCCCCTTTAATGCACTCCACTCCAATACTAGCCCAAGGTGTTGACTTATGGATGGATCGTGATAGTGTTATCTAGACAGGGGAATCTAACTGAGACTGCATGGTCTCTCTGGGAAAGTTAAATCAACTTGAATAGGATGAGTGGAATAGAAAGTTATCTCTTCATGTTTTGCTTACTGATGATGTTAAGTCAACACAAGGTAACGGCCTCCCGAGTGGCACAGTGGTCCAAGGCATTGCATTGCAGTGCTAGAGGCGTCACTACAGTCCCTGGTTCGATCCCAGGCTGTGTCAAAACCGGCCATGATCGGGAGTCCCATAGGGCGGTGCACAATTGGCCCAGCGTCGTCCGGGTTAGGGGAGGGTTTGGCCGGGGGGGGGTAGGCCGTCATTGTAAAGAAGAATTTGTTCTCAACTGACTTGCCTAGTTAAATAAAGGTTAAATAACATTTTTTTTAAATGTATTGTAAACCTTGAATTCTTTTCATGATTTTTCATTCATAAATCACACATTCTTCTGAGATGTTTAATCCAAACATGGCTGAAAGTTGTTACCAGTTGAGGGATCTGAGTCTATTTGAAGTGCTGTAAAATGTACATGTTGAAGTGTGTAAACTAAACTGAGTGAATACTGGAAGACAAACACAGCAGTGTTTACCTGGATGGATGTTCTTATGGTTGAGAGAGAGTCAGTGTGTGGGAATCCTATAGCTGTCACCGGTAGCCTAGCTGTCACAGGCACCATGGAGGAACGTCAGAACAATGTTCTAAACATTCACAGACACAATTTTTTACCTCAGTCAGCAGACACACAGGCATCTACTCTCTCTCTCTCTCTCTGTCTCTCTCTGTCTCTCTCTCTCTCTCTCTCTCTCTCTCTCTCTCTCTCTCTCCTCTCTCTCTCTCTCTCTCTCTGTCTCTGTCTCTGTCTCTGTCTCTCTCTCTCTCTCTCTCTCTCTCTCTCTCTCTCTGTCTCTCTGTCTCTGTCTCTGTCTCTGTCTCTCTCTCTCTCTCTCTCTCTCTCTCTCTCTCTCTCTCTCTCTGTGTTCTCTTAATTAGTCCAGTAGCTCTTTCTCTCAGCTTCCCTATTTTCTCTCCACCTCATTTCCTCCGTCCTGTGTATGTGTGGGTAACAGCTTGAGTCGCATCCAGCTGGTTAGTTCGTTAAACACTCAGCTAGGAAATAAATGACTTCCCGGAAATACAGTATGTAACTCATATGACTTGCTGTACTTGTAGAAATCCATGGGTGTGGGCCTATTTCTGCTTTGTTCATTCCCTCTGGTGGATAGCTAGATACCCTAGCCTTGGTCATACCTTACTGTTGGCATTGTGTGTTGTAATGTAAATAATGTATCATTACTGTAAATAATATAGCATTACTCTGAATGGGATTCTCTGTTTGTTCATGGGAGCCTGCCTAATTTAAAGGGTGGCTTGTAAAGACTCTGTAAAGAGTTGTTGTGATCTAGTACCCTATTGTTCTCTGAGGACTGCATGCTGGAGAGGAGAGGGTGTAGCCCCCCTTTAACTCCCACCCCCCATTCCAATCCCAACCCCCCTGCCTCTCTCAGCTGTGCTCACTGACCGTAGCGGAGGGGCCAGGCCAAAACTAGCTGAGATCCAGGGTGAGAGGGCTATAGTCTCCAGGAGCACCCAGTCAACCAGGACTTGTTGTCCAGCTTAAAGGCCTCTTCTCTGGGATAAATCAGTGAGTGACACGTGGAGGCATGGAGGTGGTCCAACAGACGGTTCATCAGTATGGATCAGATTTACCATCTTCTCCTCACTCAGGTAATAGCACCACTTATGTATTTTTGTTTGGCTTGTTTAGGCCGGTCAGTGGCTAAACATTTTAATTTGGGATTTTTGTGCTTGCCACACAGACTCATATAGTAGAATGTGAGTGTGATTTGTACTTGAGAGTCTCTGCAATGTTCAGTCTTGAATATAGTTGTCTGACTTTGTAGATAGACCCATGTACAGTGCCTTGCAAAAGTATTCACCCCCCTTGGCATTTTTCCTATTTTGTTGCATACAACCTGTAATTTATATAGATTTTTATTTGGATTTCGTGTCATGGACATACACAAAATAGTCCAAATTGGTGAAGCGAAATGAAAAAACAAATACCCAGAAGCCCCTAAATACGATCTGGTGCAACCAGTTACCTTCAGAAGTCACATAATTAGTTAAATAAAGTCCACCTGTGTGCAATCTAAGTGTCACATGATCTGTCACATGATCTCAGTATATATACTGAACATCTGTTCTGAAAGGCCCCAGAGTCTGCAACACCACTAAGCAAGGGGCACCACCAAGCAAGCGGTACTATGAAGACCAAGGAGCTCTCCAAACAAGTCAGGGACAAAGTTGTGGAGGAGTACAGATCAGGGTTGGGTTATAAAAAATTACTGAAACTCTGAACATCCCACGGAGCACCATTAAATCCATTATTAAAAAATCTAAAGAATATGGCACCACAACAAACCTGCCAAGAGAGGGCCGCCTACCAAAACTCACGGACCAGGCAAGGAGGGCATTAATCAGAGAGGCAACAAAGAGACCAAAGATAACCCTGAAGGAGCTGCAAAGCTCTACAGCGGAGATTGGAGTATCTGTCCATAGGACCACTTTAAGCTGTACACTCCACAGAGCTAGGCTTTACGGAAGAGTGGCCAGAAAAAAATAAACAAACATGTTTGGTGTTTGCCAAAAGGCATGTGGGACACTCCCCAAACATATGGAAGAAGGTACTCTCGTTAGATGAAACTAAAATGGAGCTTTTTGGCCATCAAGGAAAACACTATGTCTGGCGCAAACCCAACATCTCTCATCACCCCGAGAACACCATCCCCACAGTGAAGCATGGTGGTGGCAGCATCATGCTGTGGGGATGTTTTTCATCGGCAGGGACTGGGAAACTGGTCAGAATTGAAGGAATGATGGCGCTAAATACATTTGAGACTGGGACGGAGGTTCACCTTCCAGCAGGACAATGACCCTAAGCAAACTGCTAAAGCAACACTCGAGTGGTTTAAGGGGAAGCATTTAAATGTCTTGGAATGGCCTAGTCAAAGCCCAGACCTCAATCCAATTGAGAATCTGTGGTATGACTTAAAGATTGCTGTACACCAGCAGAACCCATCCTACTTGAAATGGCTGGAGCTGTTTTGCCTTGGAGAATGGGCAAAAATCCCAGTGGCTAAATGTGCCAAGCTTATAGAGACATAGCCCAAGAGACTTGCAGCTGTAATTGCTGCAAAAGGTGGCTCTACAAAGTATTGACTTTGGGGGGGTGAATAGTTATGCACGCATGTTTTTTTGTCTTATTTCTTGTTTGTTTCACAAGAAAAAAATATTTTGCATCTTCAAAGTGGTAGGCATGTTGTGTAAATCAAACCCCCAAAAATCTAATTTAATTCCAGGTTGTAAGGCAACAAAATTGGAAAAAGGCCAAGGGGGTTGAATATTTTTGCAAGCCACTGTATGTTAGGTAATATCATCTGAGGTATGGCATTTTGTGTAGAATGTCTTTTAATTAAAAAATCGTAACTTTCATTTAACGAGGCAAGTCAGTTGAGAACAAATTCTTACTTACAACGACGGCCTACCCCAGCCAAACCCTAACCCGGACGACACTGGGCCAATTGTGCGCCGCCCTATGGGTCTCCCGATCATGGCCGGTTGTGATACAGCCCGGGATCGAACCAGGGTCTGTAGTGACACCTCTAGCACTGAGACGCAGTGCCTTAAACCGCTAAGCCACTCGGTAGCCCTGACATGGAGTTCCAGTTACAGCTGCATTATGACACATTAAGTACATTACTTGAAGAAACTCCACCACTGCAGCGACAGCAACATGAACCTGTCAGTCAGAGTAGGTCTACATCTATGGCCCTCAATCACAGGTCAACACCTACAGGCCACAGTGTAGGCTAAGCTACGCTGTGTAAGCTACTCACTGTTATCTAGCTAGCTAAGATTCACTAGACAACTTGGTTAGCAAAAACAAGTAAAATGGACAAATATTGCTCTGTTTATAGAAGAGGATGTTGGTCTAGCCTCTTCGGTGAGTCACCGGGTAGCCTGGGAATCCTACCAGAGAGAAAGAAAGAAAGACGCCGATGGAGAGGCAGATGTGAAGGGGTTGAGATGCTGGGCAACCCTTTGCAAAGGGTCAAGTCTACAAAACTGAGTCAACTCTGTTCATAACAGATTCTAGTTTTGGGAACAGAAAACTGTACTGAGATCAAATATTTAATTGATGAGAAAATGTGAAGAATGTTGGCCAAAATCCATTTCGTTCCATCTTCTCCCACTGCCAGCCACTGGGCTTCCTTTTACTACCATATTTGGTAGTAAGTGGAAACGCCAAGCGGATGCATCACATTTACACATCAGTTGAAATATCTGTCTCACTATGTTACCAAAGTTACCTATCCTGTGACCTCGGGGTGACTTCCTGTGCAGCTCTGTGTGACTTCCTGTACAGCTCTGTGTGACTTCCTGTACAGCTCTTTGTGACTTCCTGTGCAGCTCTGTGTGACTTTCTGTGCAGCTCTGTGAACAGGACAGGTATTTATGTGGGTGAACTGAGACGTTCCCAGACTATCATTAGACATTATATTGAATCTCAACTTGTCCCTGCATGTCATACACAGGGCTCTGCTTTGCCCAAATGAAAGAGTTACACACACCCACCCACCCACACACACACACACACACACACACACACACACACACACACACACACACACACACATACACTCACACACACACACACACACTTTATTGATACATCTCGTGTGCGTGATTTGATTAGATTTTTATTTCATACAAATAACTGTAGCTATGTCTCTAGGACCTAACAGGAGGAAGTATGTCATGTTTTAGTCATTCAGACCAAACAATGCTGAGCTGCTATGTATCTGAATTGTCTGTTTTCCGCCCAGCAGCTGCTGCTTCCTATGTCTACTTGGCTCTAGGATCATAGCCAGAGAAAAATATGGGCTCATTTAGAAGTAGTCTGTTTTTCCCACAACCTTTTTTTTCCATTTGGGGAATCTCTCTGCTACTTTTCACGTTGATTGATAATATATCAAAACAATGTCAAATATTTCACATAAGAATTATTGGTTTGTTACTGAAGTCTTAGGTAAAAGTGGACCAAGAATAGGACCTGTGCACTGCATGTCTCAGGACCCCAGGTATTTGCAGTTAACGCAGTGCCAATTGCAGTACAGAGCAGACCTTTGTTGTCGACCACCTGTTAGGGCGCCGTTAGCGTTAGATACTAGATCACTAATTAAGTACACTGACTGGAACACATAGCAGCTCAAGGAACTACTGCTAAGGCTGAGGGTCCTATTGTGAGCCAGCCAGTCTGACCAACAAAACACATACACACGAGAGAAAAGCATTATGGGACAGATGCTCTTATCCAGAGTTATCCACATCCGCTGGAGAGTTGCTCTCTGGCTGCCATTTGATTGCCTTGAGTTCCTGTTCCTTTAGTGTCTCGCATAAATCTAATTATTTGAAGTATACATGTAATTCTGTCATTCTATTTCTATGGTGTCCGTGTACTGTTCCTTTCATATCCCTGTCATCACGGCCAGATGGAGCAGGCCTGGAGGTGTTGACCTGTGAATGACGACCAGGGACGTAGACCTACTCTGAGTGACTGACAGGTTGATGTTGCTGTCGCTGCAGAGGTGGAGTTTCTTCAAGTAATGTACTTACTGTGTCATAATGCAGCTGTAACTGGAACTGCATGTCAGTATATCTATCAGTCAGTAATGATTCTAGATTAAATGTTATCAGGTGCAGGCAATGGCATAGACTTGATAGCTTGGATATCTTACTCAAGTTTCAATTCAACTCTGAATATCTTATAGTTACATTATACAATGTTTTTGTTGCTTCTAAACCAAAGAGAGACAATATTTGACACAATACCATATATTTTGTTTATGGTCACACTGAGACAGTGTACCTGCACAAAATCAGGCACAGAAATATATTTTCTCGAGGTACTATGAGACAGTGTACCTGCACAAAATCAGGCACAGAAAGATATGTTCTCGAGGTACTATGAGACAGTGTACCTGCACAAAATCAGGCACAGAAATATATTTTCTTGAGGTACTATGAGACAGTGTACCTGCACAAAATCAGGCACAGAAAGATATGTTCTCGAGGTACTATGAGACAGTGTACCTGCACAAAATCAGGCACAGAAAGATATGTTCTCGAGGTACTATGAGACAGTGTACCTGCACAAAATCAGGCACAGAAAGATATGTTCTCGAGGTACTATGAGACAGTGCTGAATATGTTTTATGTGGAGGTGATGAAGGTTTCACTGACTCCTCCTTTGTCTGGAGCCTGAAGCGTGGTGAATTCAGTGGTCACAGCTGTCGCTACAGGTAACCGGTGGCAAGGGGAAGGCACTGTAGTCATCTCTGGCGGCATACCTCAGCACGACAGGTCTCTTCATGGGACGACGCCACGACGGTCTCCCTGGAGACAAAGACGCCAGCCAGCCCAGCATTAGCAGCTGGAGAGCAAGAGTTGTATAGACTATCCTGAATATCTCACCGTGGGTACTGCTTAGCATTTATCTCTCTTTCTGTGTCTCTCTCTCTCTCTCTCTCTCTCTCTCTCTCTCTCTCACACATATTCTCTCTCTCACACATATTCTCTCTCTCTCTCTCTGTTCAGCGATGTGTGTTTTAGTGAAGGAATGGAAAGAAGCTGCACATTTGTCTTCTTGACATTTCATTTCATTTGTACCCAGAATGATACCTCACTGTGGGTGCAGCTTGGCATCTCTGACATCTCAGGTTTGATTGCTTTCTGCCAGGATGTGTGTTCCAGTCAAGCACATCGTCTAGTCCTTTACAGTGGTCATTGATTGACATTTACCTTGATTTGATGGGTCAAGAGACAATGGTCCCCCTCTATATAAATCACTGATTGCATTGATCTAATCGAGGGCTTTTGTCCAAGATGGCGCCGACAAACATGGTAGCCTCGCCACCGAGCTCCTACAAAACTTTTCAGGTTTCTACTTTTTCGAGTGTTATTCTTAATTTTCTTACTCAGTTTATTTTGAAGCATTACTTCATACAACTGGGTACAACTATTGGAATATGAACCGCTGGGTACTCACCGTCCACTCGACCTATCCAAATTCCCGGAGATAGAGGTGCAATGGTCTGGCCTCTTCGGTGAGGCGCCGGGTAGCCTGGGAGTCCTACCGGAGAGAAGGAAAGGAAGACGCCAACGGAGAGGCAGACGTGGAGGGGTCTTAGTGAGATTGAAATGCCGGGCAACCCGTTCTCCGTTACCGAGCATACTATTTGCCAATTTTCAATCATTAGTAAATAAACTTGAGGAACTCAGAGTGAGGATCTCCTTCCAGAGGGAAATATGATTTTGCAACATACTGTTTTTCTGAGACTTGGCTTTCCTCTGACATCCAAATGGATTATATATAACCAGCGGGTTTTACAGTTCATCTAGTGGATAGGAATGGGCTCTCTCTGGCAAGAGCAAAGGTGATGGGCTCTGCTTTATGACCAACAACACATGGTGCAACGGGGGGGGGGGGGGGGGGGGGGGGTAACATACAGGAAGTTACGAGTTTCTGCTCTCTCATATTGGAACACTTGGTCATCAAATGTCGCCCTTATTACCTTCCGAGAGAGTTCTCAGGGATTATTGCCACGGCTGTGTATATCCCGCCCCAAGCCGACGCCAAAAATGCTCTCATTGGACCTTGAACAAACTGGAGATCGTGTACCTGCAGGCAGCTTTCATTGTCGCGGGGGACTTTAACAAAAGTAATTTGACGACCGTGCGCCCGAATTACTATCAACACATCAACACACTACAAACAAAAACTCAAGAGGGATGTTTGGTGGTCAGGTCTTTACAATGCCTGTCTGACCAATCAGAATCCATGCTCCAAGACATTTTTATCACGTGGACTGGAATATGTTCAGGGGCTCCTCTGGGAATAACATCAAATGAATGGCCGACTCAGTCACTGGATTCATAAAAAAATGCATTATTGATGTGAAACCAATGAGGACAACGAGGGGCTCCATGCTTACAGTCTCCAAGGACGCCATATGCAAGTCATTCAAGCGTGTTAAACCTCGCAGGGCTTCCGGACCAGACGGAATCCCTAGCCGCGCCCTCAGATCATGTGCAGACCAGCTAGCTGTTGTATTTTCCGGCATTTTCAATCTCTCCCTAGCTCAGGTCGATATACCCACCTGCTTCAAGATGTCAGTTATCATCCCCGCATCCAAGAAAGAGAAAGTAACTGAACTGAATGACTACCAACCAGTAGCACTCTCTTCTGTCATCATGAAGTGCTTTGAGAGGCTAGTCGAAGATCATATCACCTCCTCCCACCCCGACACACTTCACACGCTCTCCAACTCGTCTACCGCCCCGACACACTCCACCCTCTCCAACTCGCCTACCGCTCTGACAGATCCACGGACAAGGCAATCGCTATTGTACCTCACACTATTGCACTGCATACTCACCTGGACAAAATGAATGCATATGTGAGGATGCTGTTCACTGACAACAGCTCGGCCTTCAATACCATAGTGCCTTCTAAGCTTACCACAAAGCTCAAAGCCCTGGGACTGAACTCCTCCCTATGCAACTGGGTCCTGGACTTCCTGATGGGCGTCCTCAGTCCTCTCCTGTATTTCCTGTATATTCACAACTGCGTGGCCTCACACAGTTCCAACTCCATCATCGCATTCGCTGACGACACGACAGTAGTAGGCCTGATTTACCAACAACAACGAGACGGTCTACAGAGAGGAGGTAGGCACCTTGACAGCGTGGTGCCAGGTAAACAACCTCTCTCTCAACAAAACAAAGGAGCTGATTGTGGACTTCAGTAGGAACCAGGTTGGGCACCCCCCCATCCTCGTCAACGGGGCCGCCGTGGAGATGGTCAAAAAAGGCTAATTCCTTCGCCGTACACATCCCCGAGGAGCTGAAATGGTCAAACCACACGGACACCGTAGTGAAGAATGCACGACAGTGACTCTTCAACCTCAGGAGGCTGAAGAAATTTGGCTTGTCGCCGAGGGCTCCCACAGTATTTTACAGGAGCACCATCGAAAGCATACTGAGCATACTGCATCACAGCCTGATACGGCAACTCCACCGCATCTGACCGCAAGGCTCTACAGAGGGTGATAAGCTCAGCCGAACGCACCATTTGGCACACACTGTCTGCCCTCCAGGACACATACAACACCAGGTGTCTCAGGAAGGCCAAAAAGATCATTAAGGACCTCAGCCACCTGAGCCATGGCCTGTTCTCCCCGCTACCATCCAGAAGGCGAGGTCAATACAGGTGCATCAAAGCTGGGACCGAGAGACTGAAAAACAGCTTCTATCTCAAGGTCATTAGACTGTCAAATAGTCACCACTAGCCGGCCTCCGCCTAGTACCCTACCCTGAACTTTAGTCACTATCACTAGCCAGCTACCACCCGGTTACTTCCCCCCTCCTACTGCTCCCACTATGGACATTCTACCCCTCACCCCATTTACCCTTCCTCCACCCCCATGGACATTTATTACACTTCCAGTTGTAAATATGTACAGTATGTATATAGATTCGAATTTGTATTATTGTTTCATTCACTTCTCACCCACCGCTGCTACAACTCTAAGCCTGGCTAAGAGTTGTTCCATCCACTAGCTATTTTATTAATGTAGTTTACAACCTGTGTTACTGCCCCGCTGTGTTCCAACAGTTCTAGAATATGTTTATGACAGCAATATAGAACATTGGAGGCTATGTGTCATGCTTAACGGCATAGCAGACCTGTTTAGCATTTATTCACAGTATCGCTGTTTAGATAATGGCATACATGTAAAGTATCTACGAGTGATACGGGATTCTCAAAATACTCCTCCATGTGCTTTACAGTTATTGAAATTGTGACTCGATATCCCTGTAGAGCTGGCCGTAGTAAGCTACAACATCAGTCATTCACATCACATTCATCTAGTAAGTTTTCACTTGTTTGGATCCCGCAAGCACATCCATTGTTCTATGTCCAATAACAGCAGTAAATGTACTAACCAGGCAGTGAGAAACCCTTCTCTTGGGCTGACAGACTGGCTACGGTAGGGTGATCCCTCACATAACCAGGACAAAAAAACAAAACATGTCTATGATTTTTTTATGTTTACGACATTTAATCCATAGAATGGTCCTTTGGGGTAAAGATTGCTGACTTACAGTATATATTTGACATTTATATTTAAAAGCAGAATTGAGAAATAATTAACCAAAATTGGCATATTTATGACTTTTTGGCCTTAACCAAGGCTCCTTTAAGACTCAATTATGTTTCATCTGTAAGTGCTACACAGCTAAAATGTGTGTAATATGAAGCTTTACCATTTGCTCTGAAAAATTTGTAGTATTTTGATTTCAATAACAATTTTCTTACATTAATTAATGAAAACTGAAAAATATAAACATGAATATTGAAAATACACCATTTTTAATTAGGCAATGATTAGGCCATTTTTTAAATATATTGTTGAATGTAATATACTCTACGGCCATATTAATGTATGGCCCATTTTATACAGAGACAAGGCAAGTTAACCAATCACACCTCTCCTTTTACTTGTATCATTGCAGATCCTGCCAATCACCAGCAAAGGGCAACCATTTTGAATCTATTTTCACATTCACTCTGTTGGTAATGCTTAAAGATTGGATAATAACTCTAAAAGTAGCAGAGATCCCACTCTGGAACTTATATGATATGTCTGTAGAGTATATTATGTTCAACAATAGATTGAAAAATGTGCCTAATTAAAGATTGTATATTTTCAATATTCATGTTTATATTTTCCAATAATCAGAAATGAATGTAAGATAATAGCTATTGAAATCAAAATACTACTCATATTACAGAGCAAGCGGTAAAGCTTCATATGACACCAACGTTTTTTCTGTAGCACTTACAGATTAAACATTATGGAGTCTTTTAAGGGTTGAATCCCTTTTTTTCAATTTTCGCCTAAAATGAAAATCTAACTGCCTGTATCTCAGCTCCTGAAGCAAGGATATGCATATTCTTGATACCATTTGAAAGGAAACACTTTGAAGCTTGTGGAAATCTGAAATTAACGTAGGAGAATATAACACATTAGATCTGGTAAAAGACAATATAAAGAAAATAACATTCTTTTTTTATACCATCATCTTTGAAATGCAAGAGAAAGGCCATAATGTATTATTCCAGCCCAGGCACAATTTAGATTTTGGCCACTCGATGGCAGCAGTGTATGTGCAAAGTTTTAGACTGAT